>NW_026694548.1:0-10021 GCF_021218885.2 Marmota monax
CTGATTGAGTGTGTGCAGTTATAAGCAGTCAGCAACAAACCTGTTTGATTTCAAGTTCCATAGCATTTATCCGTATAGGTCAAAATGAAGGAAACCTTAAAATATAAACTGTTCCTGACAGCAAACCATTGAAGGGATAAGGCCCAAACGTGGGAAAAATATTAAGGCTAGTTAAAAGATGAATTATGCAAAGTATCAAATGAATTTGAACAAAACTCACTCTAACTCTAACACTAGATCTAACCCAACCCTAACCTCATTCTAACCTGTTTAGAGTACCTATGATCATAGAAGTCCCAGACTTTTGGAGCCTAGCAGTAGAACTTAACAGATGAATCTTGTGCAGTATCAAAGAAATCTCATGAAAAATCGGGGGAGATATTTCAGTACATTCATATTTCCCTGTTTTTTTTTTCCTAAAGTGTTCATGGATAAATTGTTTTCATGCTTCAGTGTAACATACTTTCACAAAGAAAAACCAAAGAGTGCCCACAGAGAGCTGATTGAGTGTGTGAAGTTTCATGCAGCTAGCACCAACCATGTTTGATTTCCAGCTCCATTGCCATTCATACTTATAGGCCATAATGAAGTAAAACCTAAAAATTCAAACTGTTCCTGACACTGAACTATTGAACATTTAAGGCCCAAACGTGAGGAGCCTACTAAAGCTAGGTCAAGGATGAATCCTGTACAGTATCAAATTAATCCAACCAAAAAAAAAATGTGAAGCTCTTTCAGTACATAGGTATTCTGCTTGCTCCTAAAGCACTCAGAGATAAAGCTGTTTCTTTCTACTTCATCTGAGGGCTACTTCCATGGCAAACACCATATTTTGCTCACTGAAAATTGATGGAGTGTGTGAAGTTTCAAGCAGCTAGCCCAAACCCTGTTTGATTTCCAGATTCATTTCCATTCACCCCTATAGGGCAAAAAGAAGAGGAACATGAAAATTGAAACTATTCCTGAAAGCATACCCTTTATGTAAGAGGCCCAAACATTTGGAGTATAGTAAAAATATGAAAAAGATGAATCCTGCACAGTATCATAGAAATTTGAAAACAAAACTAACTCTTACCTTAACATTAGGTCTAATCATAATCCTAATACTAGCCCTAACACTAACCTTAACCTTTTTAGAATCCCTTTGATCCTAGAAGTCCCACATTTGGGGAGCCAATTGGGTAGGCTAACAGATGAATCTTTCACAATATCAAAGAAATCTGACCAAATAATTGGGGAGGTAGTTCAGTAGATGCATGTTTCCCTGTTTTCTCCTCAAGTGCTCTCACATAAATTTGCTTTGCGTGCTTAAGCTTAGGGATACTTTTACAAAAATAAATCAGAGAATGCCCATAAAAAACTGATTGATTGTGTGAGGTTTGAAGTAGCTAACACCAACCCTCTTGGATTTCCAGCTCTATTTCCATTTACATGCATAGATCAAAATGAAATGAAAACGTAAAATAGAAACTGTTCAGGAGAGCAAACCCTTGACCCAAGAGGCCCATACCTAGAGAATATAGTAAGGTTAGGTAAAAGTTGAATCCTGCCCAGTAGCAAAGAAATTTAAACAAAACTAAATCTAAAAAAAACACTAGCTGTAACCCTAGCCCTAACCTAATACTAAATCTAACCTATCCTTTTTAGAGAACCATTGTTCATAGTAGTCCCCAAATAAAAGAGCCCAGTGGGCAAGCTAACAGATGAATCCTGTGCAGTATCAAAGAAATCTGACCAAATAATTGGGGTAGGTATTTCAGTATGTACGTATTTCCCTGTTTTCTCCTAATGTGCTCTTGGATAAATTATTTTTTTATGTTTCAATTTAAGTTGCTTTCACAAGGAACAACCAGAGATCGCCCACAGAGAGCTGATTGAGTGTGTGAAGTTCCAAGCAGCTAGTACTAACTCTGTTTGATTTCTAGCTGCATTTTCATTCACATCTATAGACCATAATAAAGTGAAACCTAAAAATTCAAACAGTTCCTGACAGTGAACTGGAAAACCTTGAAAACCCAAACTTGGGTATCCTACTAAGACTAGGAAAAGGATGAATCCTGTAAAATATCAAAATAATCCATGCAAAAAAAAAAAAGCTTGCTCCTAAAGTGCTCACAGATAAAGCTGTTTCTTTCTAATTCAGCTTTGGGCTACTACCACAAGAAACAAATGAGAGAATGTGCACTGAGAACTGATTGAGTGTGTGAAGTTTCAAGCAGCTATCACAAACCCTGTTTGAGTCCAGCTCCATTTCCCTTCACCCGTATAGGGCAAAATGAAGTGAAACATGAAAATTAAAGGTAGCAGAATACAACAGTCACTAATATGGCATTATGTAAAAATGTGGATGTGTAACTGATGTGATTCTGCAACTTGTATTTGGGGTAAAAATGGGAGTTCATAACCCACTTGAATCAAATGCATGAATGATGATATGACATGAGCTTTGTAATGTTTTGAACAACCAATAAAAATAAATAAAAATAAATAAAAAAAACTGATCCTGAGAGCAAACCCTTTTACCTAGGAATCCCAAACATGGGGAGCATGCTAAGAATAGCTAAAATATAAATCCTGCCCAGTATCCAAAAAGTTTAAAAAAACTAATTCTAACCCTAACACTAGTTCTAACACTTGCCCTAACTCTAACTAACCCTAAGCCTAACCTGTTAAGAGAACCTTTGATCATAA
Source organism: Marmota monax (assembly GCF_021218885.2). NCBI lineage: Eukaryota > Metazoa > Chordata > Mammalia > Rodentia > Sciuridae > Marmota > Marmota monax. The sequence continues at coordinate 2,692 of NW_026694548.1, forward strand.
AAGTTTTAAACTTGGGGAGGCTAGTGGGCCAAGCTTACAGATGAATCCTGCACACTATCAAAGATATCTGACCAAATAATTGGGGGAGGTATTTCAGTACATGCATATTGCCTTCTCCTAAAATGCGCTTGCATAATTTTTTTTTCATGCTTCAGCTTATGGCTTCTTTTACAAGGAAGAAATCAGAGAGTGCCAACAGACAACTGATTGAGTATGTGAAGTTTTTTCAACCAGCTAGCACCAACCCTCTAATTTCCAGCTCCATTTGCATTTACCCATATAGGTCAAAATGAAGTGAGACATTAAAAACAAACTATTCCCAACAGTGAACCATTGATACGAGAAGGCCCCAAACTGGGGCATATAGTAAGGTAAGGTAAAAGATAAATATTCCCAGTATCAAAGAAATTTGAACAAAACCAATCTCTAACCCTAACACTAGCTCTAAAGCTCGCCCTAACCCTAACCGTAACACTAACCATTACCTGTTTAGAGAACCATTGATCCTAGAAGTGCCAACCTTGGGAAGCCTAGTGGAGCAACCTAAAAGATGAATACTGTACAGTATCAAAGAAATCTGATCAAATTGTTGAGAGACTTATTTCAGTACACACATGTTTCTCTGTTTTCTCCTTAAGGGGTCTCGGATACAGTTTCTTTTGCATGCTTCATCTTTGGCCTACCTTTAAAAGAAAGAAACAAGAGAGTGCCCACTGAGAACTGATTGTGTGAAGATTCAAGCACCTCCTGCCAACCCTGTTTGATTTCCAGCTCAATTTTCATTCACATCAATAAGCCATGATGAAGGGAAACCTTAAAATACAAACTGTTCCTGGCAGCGAACCATTGAACCGACAAGGCCCAAACCTGTGGAGCATAGTAAGGCTAAGTAAAAGATGAATCCTGCCCAGTATCATAGAAATTTGAAAAAAAATATGGCCCCATGGGTGCTCTCGTCACAGATGGAAGGCTCAGCTGTGCAGTTTCTCTGGATGCAGACAAAAATCTCAGCCGCACGGGTGCTCTCTGCGCAGATGGAAGGCAGCACAGAACACAGAGGCTTTAATTGTGGGTCACCAGACTGAGCTCTGGACACAGCACAAGGTCACTCCAGAACCACTCACCTCACCAAACACCATACCTTATTCGCCATCTATCGGTGGGCGTGGCTCCCAGCTGGGTTCTGCAGCTTATCAGGTAACTAGTTTACAACTCCCCTACCTCCAGATGTGATAACTCAAGATTTTTCTCACAAGCTTTTGGGAGGTTTAGCTATCAATGTGGGCCAGCCACTGTATAGGCACCTGGTTTCCAATTCAGAGACTAAGAGTAGGGAGGCTCTAGGTAGAAGCTCAAGCCCTCTCACCCTGGCTACATCCACCACCCTGAGCACAGAGACTCAATCTAGGAATCGATGACTCCACCTACTGCAAGAAAAGAAAACAGAGTTCTGAGAGACTTTTTTTCTTTCTTATGTTTCTTTTCTTGCTCTTCTCATCCATTCTCCTCTAACCTTCCCTCTCTGGTCCTCACAACCACAAAATATGTGATACCAAGAACTTTCCGTGAAATTGGACTTTAAGAACTGAATAACTAGAATAGTATAATATAGAGGAATTGCATAGGCCCACCTCACCACCCCTTTATTTGCTCTTATTTTCTTTTTTCCTCTCTTTTTTGCTTTCTTTGTTCTTTTTTCTTTTTATTTTTCTTTCTCCCTCTATCCCACTTTAAGCCTCCTAACTTTTACTATTTATACATAGGATAATTTTATGAATACAGATAAGGAGTTTGAATTTATACTTTCTTCCATAAATCCCCTGTATATTCATTAGAGTTCTCCTCCAAAGTTGCTAGTTTGATTAATTATATACCCTCACTACTTTCCCTCTTAACATACCATCCTACCAATGAACCTCAGTTCTCTATACACCACCAGAAATTGTATGCCTTTATGAAACTAATGACTATATTCTAAATAAAAATTGAAGCCAACATCTGTAGACACAGAGTCTAAATATAAATGTATTTATAATGCTTAGGCTTAGGCTTCGGGTTAAGGTTAGATTTAGAGTTAGGTTTTGATCTATGGTTAGGGCTAGGGCTAAGGATAGGGCAAGGGTTAGGACTAGGGTTTGGGTTAGATTTAGGATTATGGTAAGTGATAGGGTTAGAACTAGTGATAGGGCTAGTATGAGAGTTAGAATTAGTCTTAGTGCTAGGGTTAGGGTTAGGGATAGGGATAGGGCTAAATTAGGGCTAGTGTTAGTGTTATAATTAGGCCTTCAGTTAGGGTTAGAGTTAGGGTTACATTTAGGGTAAGGTATTGAGTTATAGCTAGGTCTAGGTTTAGGGCAAGGGTTAGTGTTAGGGTTAGGGCTAGGGTTATGTTTAAGGTTATGATTAAAGCTAGGATGAGGGCTAATGTTTGTGTTAGGGTTAGGGCTAGTATTAGGGCTAGGGCTAATGTCAGGTCTAGGGTTAAAGTTAGGGATAGATTTAGTGTTAGTTTATGGCTTAGTCCAGTGTAGGGGTTAGGTTCATACTAAGGGTCAGTTTTAGAGCTAGGGTTATTATTAGGGTCAGGATCAATGTGAGAGTTTGGGTTAGGTTAGGGTTTAGGTTTAGGGCTTGAATTATCATTAGGTTTAGGGTTAAGGTAATGAAAGTGTTAGGTTTAGGGTTTAGGTGTGGTTTAGTGTAATGTATAGGATTATGTTTAGGCCTAGGGTTAGCATAAGGGTTGGGTTATAATTAGGGTAATGGATAGGGTTAGACCTAAGATTAGGGGTATGGTTATGTATAGGATTAGGGCTTTTGTTTGGGTTAGGGTTAGGTTTACATTTAGGGTTAAAGCTAGGTTTAGAGTCTGGGGATGTGGCTCAAGAAATAGTGTGCACACCTGGCATGCAAGGGGCTCTGGGTTTGATCCTCAGCACCACATACCAATAAAATAAAGATGTTGTGTCCACTGAAAACTAAAAAAAAATAAATATATAATAAAAACTATGTTTAGGGCTCGGATTCAGGCTAGGTTTTTGGTTAGTTAGGGCTAGGGTTAAAGCTATGTCTAATGTACGAAGTAGTGTTATGATTAGAGCTATTGATAGGGTCAGTGTTAGGGCTACGTCTAGTGTCAGGGTTAAGTTTACAGTTACGATGCTATTTAGAGCTAGGTTTATTGTTAGGGTAAGAGTCAGGATCCGGATTAGTTTGCAGATTAGTGTTAGGACTAGAATTAGAGATAGGATTAGGGCTAGGTGTAGGGTTAGGGTTTGGTTTAGGTTAAGTGTTAGGGTTAGGGTTATTATTCGGTTTTGTTTTAGGGCTAAGGGTAGAGTTAGGGCTAGTTTTAGGATTAATGTTAGGATTAGGGCTAGTGTTAGTGTGAGGTTTAGGCTTAGGTTTAGGGTAGATTTATAGTTAGTTTTAGATCTAGGCTTTGAGCTATGGGTAAAGGATAGGGCTAGGATTAGGGGCTAAGTTTAGGGCTATGTTTAGGGTGATGGTAAGGGATAGGTTTAGTATTAGTTATAAGGCTAGGGTGAGATTTTGAGTTAGTCTTAGGGCTAGGGTTAGGGTTGGGTTAGGGATAGGGTTAAATTAGGGCTGAGATTAGGACTAGGGTTAGTGTTACTGTTAGACCTAGGTTTAGGGCTAGGGTTAGTGTTATTGTTAGGGTTAGGGTTAGGTTTAGGTTAAGGGATGTGATTATAACTACTTTTAGGACCAGGGTGAGGATTAGAATTAGGGTTATGGTTAGGGATAGGTTTATGATTAAGTTGAGGTTTATGGCTAGAATGTGGGCTAAGGTTTGTGTTAAGATTAGAGCTAGGGCTAATGTCAGGTCTAGGGTTACAGTTAGAGAGAGTTTTAAGGTTAGGTTTATACCTAGGTCTATTGTAAGGGTCAGGTTTCTTGTTAGGGACAGGTTTAGAGCTATGGGTATTATTAGGGTCAGGGTCAGAGTTAGGGTTTTTATTAGATTAAGGTTTAGGTTTAAGGCTCCAGTTATCATTTCGGTTAGGATTAGATTAATGATAGTTTTAGGTTTAGAGTTCAGGTTAGGTGTAGGGTAATGGATAGGGTTAGGGATAGAATTAGGGTTCGGCCTAGGGTTAGCAGAAGCGTTAGGGTTATCAATATCATTAGGGTAATGGATAGGGTTAGAGCCTGTGGTAGGGCTCTAAGGGAAGGATTAGTGTTTGGCTTTAGGCTAAGGGTTAATGTTAGGGCTAGGGCTAGGTTTTTCTTTAAATCTAGGGCTAGAGTTATGGAGAGATTAGGATTAGGTTTAGGTCTAAGGCTAGTGTTAGGGTTAGGTTTAGGTATAAGGTTAACAGTAAGGCTAGTGTTAGGTTTCGGTTTAGGGTTAGGTTCAGGTTTAGACCCATGATTAGTGTTAGGGTCAGAATAAGTGTCAGGGTTAGGGTTGGGGTTTGGGATATGTTTAGAACTAGAATGAGGACTAGGGTTAGGACTAGTAATAGGGTTAGGGTTTGGATTAGGTTAAGCATTAGGATTAGGATTAGCATTAGGCTTAGGATTTGGCATAGGGTAAGGATAGGGTTAGAGCTAAGGTTAGGGCTAGGGTTAGGGTTAAAGCTAGGTTTAGGGCTCAGATTAGGACCAGTTATTTTTTTAGGGATATGGCTAGTGTTAGAGTAATGGCTAATGTAAGAACTAGGGTTTTTAGGTTAGTTTTAGGGTTACGGTTAGTGGTTGAAACTCTAGTGTTAGGATTAGGTTTAAGGTTAGGGTGAAATTTTGAGCTAGTTCTAGTGTTAGGTTAGTAGTCAGGGTCAGGTTTATTTTTAGGGTTAGTGTTAGGACTCGAATTAAGGCAACGGTTACTGTAGGGGTTCAGTTTAAGGTTAGGGTGGTGTTTAGAGCTAGGGTGAGTGTTAGGATGTGAGTAAGAGTTAGGGTTAGTATTAAGGTTAAGATTAGGACCCGAATTAGGGCTAGAATTAGGTCTAGGTGTAGTGTTAATATTTAGTTTACATTAAGGTTTAAGTTAAGGGCTATTGCTCGGGTTAGTTTTACTGCATGGGTTATGTTTAGGGCTAGTTTTATGATTAGCATTAGGACTACAGCTAGTGTTAATGTTAGGCTTAGGCTTAGGGTTAGGGTTAGATTTAGAGTTAGGGTTAGATCTAGGGTAGGACTAGGAATAAGGATTAGGCAATGGTTATGACTAGGTTTAGGGCTAGAGATAGGACTAGTGTTAGGATTATGGTAATGAGCAGGGTTAGTAGTAGGGATAGGGCTAGTGTGAGAGTTAGAGTTACTCTTAGGGTTAGGGTTATGGTTAGGGATAGGATTAAAATAGGGCTAGGATTAGGGCTAGGGTTAGTGTTCACCTTAGGCCTAGTGTTAGGGTTAGGGTTAAGTTTATGGTAAGTAATGGTGTTATAGCTAGGTTTAGAGATAGGGTGAGGGTTAGGATTAGGTTTAGGGCTATGATTAAGGTTAGGGTTATGATTAAGGCTAGGTTTGGGGCTAGAAAGAGGGCTATGGTTCTTTTTAGGGTTGGGACTAGGATTAGGGCTAGGGCTAATATCAGATCTAGGGTTATGGTAAAAGATAGATTTAAGGTTAGGTTTATGGCTACAGGTAATGTAAGGGTTAGATTTAGGGTTAGGGTCAGGTTTAGAGCTAGGGGTATTATTAGGGTCAAGTTCTGGGTTAGAAGTTTGTGATAGGTTGAGGTTTAAAGTTAGGGTTGGAATTAGCATTATGGTTAGTGTTAGTGTAATGATAGGTTGAGGTTTAGGGTTTAGGTTTGGTTTAAAATAATGCATAGGTTTAGTATTAGGAATAGGGTTAGGTTTAGGCCTCTAGTCATGGGTACGGCAATCTATAGGTTTAGATTTAGGGTTTGAGCTAGGGTTATGGTTTTGATTAGGGCAAGAGTTAGGATTAAGGTTAGGGTTAAAACTCGGGTTAGGGCTTGGATTATGGCTAGGTTTTGGGTTAAGTTAGTGCTATGAGTAAGGCTTATGTAAGTACCAGGGTTACAATTAGTGTTAAAATTAGGGTTAGGGTTAGTGATAGGTCTAGTGTTAAGTTTGGGTTTAGGGTTAGAATTATGGTTAGAGTCAGGGTCAGTGTTAATTCTAGTTTTCATCTTTAAACTAGAATTAATACAACAGTTACTAATAGGGCATTATGTAAAATGTGGATGTGTAACCGATGTGATTCTGCAATCTGTATTTGGGGTAAAATTGGGAGTTCATAACCAACTTGAATCTAATGTATGAAATATGATATGTCAAGAGCTTTGTAATGTTTTGAACAACCAATAAAAAAAAACTAGAATTAGAGCTAAGGTTAGGTTTACGATTAGGGTTTGGTTTAGGTTTAGGGTTAGGGTTAGGGCTATGGCTTGGTTTTGTTTTAGGGCTACGGTTAAAGTGAGATTTAGAGTTAGGGTTAGAATTAGGGTTTGATTTAGAGTTAAAATTAAATCTAGGTTAGGGCTAGAACTAATTATAGGGCTAGGGTCAGGGCTAGAGTTAGGGCTTGGATTAGGGTTCTGATAAGGTATAGGGTTAGAACTAGGAATGGGGCTAGGGTGAGAGTTAGAATTAGTCATAGGGTTGGGGTTAGGGCTAGGGTTAGGAATAGGACTAAATTAGGGCTAAGATTAGGGCTAGGGTTAGTTTTTGGGTTAGGCCTAAAGTTAGGTTTAGAGTTAGGATTAATGCTAGGTTTAGGGCTAGGATAATGGCTGGGGTTTGTGTTAGGTTTAGGGCTAGAATTAGGGCTATAGCTAATGTCATGTCTAAGCTTATGGTTGGGGATAATTTTAGGATTAGGGTTATGGCTATGTCTAGTGTAAGGGTTAAGTTTAGTGTAAAAGTCACCTTTAGAGCTACGTGATTTACTAGGACCAGGGTCAGTGTTAGAGTTTGGTTGATGCTAGGGTTTAGGGTTAGGGCTTGAATTAGCATTAGGGTGTGGGTTATGGTAATGATAGGGTTTTGTTAATAGTTTACATTAGGTTTAGGGTAATTGATAGGGTTAGGGTTAGCGATAGGGTTAAGGTTAGGCCTAGGGCTTGCATTAGGGTAAGGGTTATGGTTAGTGTAATGGATAGGATTAGAGCTAAGTATAGGGCTGGGTTTATGGTTAAGAATATGTCTTGAATTTTGGTTAGGGTTAAGATTATAACTCAGGTTAGGCTTACGTTTATGTTTAGCATAAGGGTTAGGTTTTGAACTAAGTTTAGGGCTAGGGTGAGAGTTAGGTTTAGGGTTACTTCTAGGGATAATATTATAGTACTCATAGGGTTTGGGTTAGCATTAGGGCTAGGGACATCATTAGG
>NW_026694549.1:0-65804 GCF_021218885.2 Marmota monax
ACCCTAACCTATCCCTAACCCCTACCTAAACCTAATCCTAAACCTAACCCTAACTCTAACCTTAACACTAAACCTAATGCTAATCCTAACCCTTATTCTAACTCTAAACTTAATGGTAACCCTAATGATAACCTTAACCCTTACCAAAACATATACCCTAACCCTAACCGAACACTCACCCTAACACTATCTCTAACACTATCCCTTAAGCCAACCCTAACCCTAACTCTAAAACTAACCCTAACCCTAACCTGAACCCTAAGCCTAAACCTAATCCTATCACAAACACTAACCTAACACTAACCCTACCCTTACCCCTAATACTAAACCTAACCCTAAGTTTTACCCTAATCTTAACTGTAACCCTAAGCCTAGCACAAATCTTAACTTTAACACAAATCCTAACAGTAAACCTAACACTAACCCTGAAACTAACCCTTACCTTAACCCTAACACTAACCCTAGCCCTAAACCTAACCCTGTCTCTAACACTAACATTAACCTCAACACTAACCCTAATCCTAACCTTTATCCTAACCCTAACACTCAACTAATCCTAACCCTATAACTAACCATAACCATAACCTTAAACCTAACACTTATCCTAAACCTAACTGTAACACTAACCCAAACACTAACACTATCACTAACTGTAACCGTACACTTAACACTAACTTAAACTGCAACTCTAACCCTAAACCTAATCCTAACAGTAACCCTAACCCTAACCCTAACCCTATCCCTAATACTAACCCTAGCTCTAATTTTATCCATTACCCTAAGCGAAACACTCACCCTAATGCTAACCTAGTCCTAAAACTAACACTTAGCCTATCTCAAACCCTAATTCTTTTACTATTCCTAACCCTCGGCCTCATTGTTACTCTAGCCTTAAGCCAAAACCTCACCCTTATTCTGACCCTAACACTAACCCTAGATCTATACCTGACATTAACACTAAACCCCACAGTAACTCTTCCCCTACCAGTAAACCTATACCTTAACCTAACAGTAACACTAGCACTAGACCAAACCTATACCTAAATAGAGTCATAAAACTAGCCCTAGTCCTGAACAAAAAACCTTGAACTAGCCCTAACAATAACCCTTAAATTAACACAAAGACTAACCCTATGCCTAGACCCAATGCTATTCCTAATTCTGGTCCTAATCCTAACCCAAACACTGATGCTTATTCTAACACAAACCCATAGCTCTAAACATTATCCTAACCAAAAATCTAACCCTAACAATAGTCTTATCCATAAGCTTAACCCTAAAACTAGACATAACCATAACCACAGCCCTAACACTAGCCATAAACATCACACAAAGGTAGCCCTTATCCTAGCCCTAAACCTAGCCCTAATTGTAACTCTAACCACAACACTAGACCTAAAACTAACCCTAACCCTTGACCTAGTCCTAAACCTAGCTCAAACTCTAACCTTTTCCCTAATCATAACACTAACCCTAACCCTAACCCTAGCAGTGACTCTAACCCTAACCCTCACCCTAGACTTAACCATAGCTCAAACCCTAATACTTACCCTAAATCAAACCCTGACACTAACCCTAGGCCTAACCCTAACCCTAGCCATAAACTTAACCTTAACCCCAGCACTAACCTTAGCTCTAACCCTATCCATTACCCTAAAGGTAAGCCTAAACCAAATGTTAACCCTAGGCCTAATGCTAACCCCATCGATAACAATAACCATATCCATTATTCTAAACCTAAGCTGAATCCTAAACCTAACCCTATCCATTACCCGAATCCTTAACCAAACTCTAATGCTAATACAAGCCATAACCCTAAACCTTAACCTAAACCAAACCATACCTGGACCCTGACTGTAATAAAAACCTAGCTCTAAACCTGACCCTTATCCTAAACCTAAACCTTACACTAGAACTAGCCATAACCTAACCATAAAACTACCACTTACTTTGAACCTAGACCTGACATTAGCCCTAGCCCTAATCTTAGCACTGGCCCTAACACATACCCTCATCCCAGCACTAAACCTAGACTTAATATTAACCTGAACCCTAACCCTAGCCCTAAATCAAATTGCAACCCAAACCATAGCTCTAAACTTAGCTATAACACCCTTCCCCTAAATCTAACCCTAACCCTAACCCTAACACTAACACTAACCATAACCCTAGCCCTAACCCTAGGCCTATCCGTAACACTAACCCTAGTGCTAATCCTAGCATTAATTTAGCCCTAACCATAAAAATACCCCTAACTCTAGCCCAAAGAAAACTCTAATCGCACCCCAGTCCTATTTCTAGTTCTAATCCAATCTATTACCTTAACCCTAACACTAGCCCTAACCTTACCCTAATGCAGGCCCTAGCCCTAAACCTTGATCTAACCATAACAAGAAATCTAAGCCTAAACCTCATCCTACCACTAGCCCTAACACTATCGCTAATCCTAAAAATAGCACTAACCCCAGCCATTGCTCTAAAGCAAAAATGAGCCATAACCATAACCTAACCCTAGCCTAACAGTAACATTAGACCTGACATTAGCCCTATCTCTCATTCTTACCTAAACCCTAAAACAAAACCTCACACTACACCTAGCCTTAATCCCAGCCCTGATTCGAGTCCTATCCCTAACCCTGATCAGTAACACTGATCCTGACTCTGACCCTAACACTACCCCTATCTCTAATCATCTACCTAAACCTAAACCTAATCTAAACACTAGAACTTGACCTATACCTAATGCTATCTCTAATCATAACCCTAGTTCTTACATTAGTTGTAGTCCTACACTAGCCTTAATCTAACCCCAAACCTAGCCCTAATCTGAGCCCTAACCCTAGTTTTAATTGTAGACCTGACCCTATCCCCAGCCCTAATACTTAACCTAAACCTAATCCTAAACCCAAACCTTATCCTAACCTGAAACATAAACCGAACCATAGCCCTATTCCTAACCATAACACTATCCATCAACCTAGATACAATTTTATCCATTACACTAACCATAACCCTAAGAAAATTCTAACCCTACACCTAACCCTACCATAGGCCTAACCTATCCATAACCCTAGTCCTAACTGTAGCTCTAATCCTATCCATTACCAGAATCATATCTTTAATTAAATTATATCCCTAGGCCTAACTCTAATGCTATGCCTTACCTTAACCCTGTCCATTATACTAAACCTAACCTGAAACTGAAACCTAACCATATCCCTTACCCTAACCCTAATGCTAATTTTAACCCCAACACTAAACCTTAACTTAACCCATACCTTAATCCTGACTCTGACACTAATAATACCCCTAGCTGTAAACCTAACCCTAACTCTCAATGTCACCCTTACAATAGACCTGGTAATAAACCTAAACCTAAAATTATCCCTAACCGTATCACTGCAACTCACATTAGCCATAGATCTAATCCTAGCCCTAACCCTAGCACAAACCCTACCCCTAATCCTAGCCCTAAGACTAGCCTTAATCCTAATTCTAACCTTAAACAGAGCCCTAACCCTAATTTTATCCCATGACCTAGCTCAAAATGTAGCTGTAAAATCATACCTTTCCCTAACCCTAACGCTAACCTTAACACTAGCCCTAACTCTAGGCCAAAATCTAACACTAAACTTAGGGCTAATCCTAGCCCTAAATTAACCCTAATCCTAAACATAATCTGATCCTTAGCCCTAAGACTAACTCTAACTATCGCCCTAGCCCTATCCCTAGTTCAAAACCTATCTCTTACCATAACCCAAACCCTTGCCCTATCCCTAGCCCCAACCCTAACTCTAACCATCATCCAAGCCCTAAACCTGGTTGTAAACCCTAACCTTAAGCCCAAACCTCAACCTAACACTAGCCCTATACCTAATGCTAATTGGAAAATTAGCTCTAACCCTATCATAGCCCTAAAACAAAACCGAGCCATAATCCTAACCCTAACCCTTAACCTAAACCAAACACTAACCTTTCACCTATCCCTAAAACTAGCCTTAGTTTGAGTCCTAACCCTAACCATTGAAATAACTCTGACCCTGACTGGGACCTTAACCATACCCTAGCTCTACACATTGTATTAACGCTAACCCTAGAAGTAGCCCTAATCAGAAAACTAGTTCTGTCATTAGCCATAGCCCTAATGCTAACACAAATCCTAGCCTAATTAGAGCCCTTACTCTAACCCTAACCCTAACCCTACTTCTAACCCTATCTCTTCTTCTAAGCCAAACCCTCTCCCTAATGCGACTCTAGTCCTAAACTTAATCCTTAGCCTACCCCAAACACTAACTCTATTACTAGTCCTAAACATAGCCATCAGTCTAGCTTTAACCCTAATCCTAACCCTGACCCTTATTCTGATCCTAAATTAGCCCTAGATCTAAACCTGACCCTAACCCTAAACCAAACCCTAACTCTACCCTTACTGGTAAACCTATACTTACACCTAATAGTAACACTAGCACTAGACCAAACCTAATCCTTAATAGAGTCATAAATCTAGCCTTAGCCCTAAAAAAAGCTAGCACTAGCCATAACAATAACCCTTAACCTAACGGTAAGTCTAAACATATCACTAGAACAAATGCTAGTCCTGATTGTGGTCTTAACCATAAAACTAATCCTAACCCAACAATGACCCTTAACCTAATACAAACCCTAGCTCTAAAACCTAATTATATGCTTTGCTCTAGCCCTAAAAGTAGCCGTAACATCAAACTTTACCCTAACCCTAATGCTAACCCTAACCCTATCCCTAAACCTAGGCCTAAACCTACAACTAACCATAACTCTAATCTAAACCTAATTTAGCCCTAACGCTAAACCTAACACTATCCCTAGCCCTAAGACTAATTCTAACTCTTGCCCTATCCCTATCCCTATTTCTAAAGCTATCCGTTACCATAACCCAAAACCTGTTCCTATCCATAGCCCCAAGGCTAGCCCTAACCTTCACCCTAGCCATAAACCTGGATTTAACCCTAACATTTAGCTTAAAGCTCACTCTACCACTAGCCCTAACCCAAACGATAATTGGAAAAGTAGCCCTAACAGTACCCTAGCCCTAAAACAAAATCTAGCCATAACACTAACCCCAACCCTTAACCTAAACCAAACACTAACCCTACACCTAGCCCTAACCATAGTCGTAATTCGAGTCCTAACTCTAACCCTAACCCTAACCCTGACACTTATTCGGACACTAACAGTAACCCTAGCTCTAAACAATGACCTAACGCTAACCCTAGTTCTAGACCTAATCAGAATCCTAGTTATTTCATTAGCTGTAGCCCTAATGCTAACACAAATCCTAGCCCTATTCTGAGTCCTAAACCTGGGTTTAACCCTAAACCTAACCCTAAACCTAACACTAAACCTAACTCTACCTCTAACCCTAACACTTACCCTAAGCCAAACCCTCACCTTAATGCTACCCTAGTCCGACACATAATCTGTAGCCTACCTCAACCCCTATCTCTATTACTAGTCCTAACCGTAGCCCCCATTTTAGCTCTAACCCTAACTCTAACCCTGACCCTTATTCTGACCCTAACATTAAACTTAGGTCTAAACCTGACATTCTGAAGTGAACCCTAACCCTACCCCTACCAGTAATCCTATACCTAAACCTAACAGTGACACTAGCACTAGACCAAACCTAATACTATGTAGAGTCATAAATCTAGCCTTAGCCCTAAACAAAAACCTAGCACTAGCCCTAAAACTAACTGTTAACCTAACGTAAAGACTAACTCTATCCCTTTACCCAATGCTGGTCCTAAATCTGACTCTCACCCTAAACCTAACCCTAACCCAACAATGACAGTTACCCTAAAACAAACCCTAGCTCTAAATCTTATCCTAACCCAAAACCTAACTAGAACACTAGACTTATCCATAAACCTAACCCTAAAACTAGCCATAACCATATCCCTAGCTCTTACATTACCCATAGCCATAATGATAGCCATAAACCTCACACAAAACATTGCCCTTATCCTAGCCCTAAACTTAGCCCTTATTGTAACCCTAACAAGAAGCCTATACCTAACCCTAACCCGAACCCACACCCTAATCCTAATTATAGCTCAAATTCTAATCTTAATCTAAACATAACCCTAACACTAACACTAGCCCTCACTCTAACCCTAACACTCATGGTAGCCCTAATCCTACCTCAAATGGACTTATCCCAAAACTAACCTGATACTAACCCTAGGCCTAACCCTAACCCTAGTCCTAATTCTAACCTCAACCCTAGCTGTAACCTTAGCTCTAACCATATCCATTACCCTAAAGATAAGCCTAACCCAAATGCTAAACCTACGTCTAATGCTTACACTGTTGCTAACACTAACCCTATTCATTACTGTAAACCTAACCTGAACCCTAAACCTAACCTTATGAATTACCCTAATCCAGACCCTAACCCTATCCCTAACACTTTTCAAGCCTTAACCCTGAATCTTAACCTAAATGAAATCCTTCTCGAACCCTGACTCTAATAATACACCTAGCTTTAAACCTGACCCTTAACCTAAACCTAAACCTGACACTAGACCTAGACATAACGTAACCCTAAAACTAACCACAACCATAAACCCATACCTGACATTAGCCCCAGCCTTAATCCTAGCCCTAACTCTGACACAAACACTAGTACTCACCTTGGGCCTATACCTAGCCTTAATCCTAACTCAAACCCTAACTCTAGCCCTATCTCTAATTTTAACCCTTGCCCTAGAGGTGAACTTAGGTATAACCACATCTTTTCCCCTAACACTATCACTAACCCTAACCCTAACACTAACCATATCTCTAGCCCTAACCATATGTCGAACCCTAACACTAACCCTAGCACTAATCCTAGCCCTAATTTAGCCCTAACACTAATTCTACCCCTAACCTTGGCCTAAGACTAACTCTATCTCTCCCACCCTATTTCTAGTTCTAACCCTATCCATTAAAATTAACCTAACACAAGCCCTAACATTAGCCCTAACCCTAGCCCTAGACGCTACCCTAGATCTAATGGAAACTCTATATTTGACCCTAACCCTAAGCCTAATTCTCAACTTACCACTAGACCTAACACTATTGTTAATCCTAAAATTAGCCGTAACCCTGGCCTTATCCCTTAAACAAAACCGACCATTGTCCTAAACCTAAATATTAACCTAAAACAAACCCTAACCGTAAACCTAGCCATAAACTTCTACCTCTAACTCATGTCCTAGTCATAAAATTAACCCTGACCCTTACTTATATTCTAACACTAACCTTAGTTATAAATATCACATTAACCCTAAAGATAACGCTAACACTAGATCTAGACCAAATACTAACTCTAATCATAACCTCAGTTCTTATATTAGCCATAGCCCTAACCTTAGCCCTAAACCCAACAGAAAAATTAGCGCTAATCTGAGCCATAACCCTAGAAGTAAACCCAAACCTAAACCTAAACTTAGCCCTAACCCTAATCCTAACCGTAACACTAACCTTAACCCTAACCCTAACTCCATCACTTATACTAACCAAACCCTATCCATAATGCTAACCTTAGTCCTAATCCTAATCCAAACCCTAACCATATTACTAGTCCTAAATCTAGCCCTCATTCTAGCTCTAACCCTAACTCAAATCTTTACCCTAACACAAACTCTCAGTATAAATCTGACCCTAACTCTAAACCAAACCCTAAAACTATCCCTACCAGTAAACTTATACCTAAACCTAACCCTAATACAAGCCCTTGACCTAAGCCTAATCCTAAATATAGCCATAACTCTAGACCTAGACCTAAAAAACCCTGAGCCCTAGCCCTAACATAATCCTTAATCTAAAGCAAACACTAACCCTATCCTTAGACCCAATTCTAGTCCTAATTCTGACTTTCACCTTAAACCTAACTCTAACCTGAACACTGACCCTAACACTAACACGAAACCTAGCTCTGAACCTGAACCTAACCCCAAACCCAAACATAACACTAGACATAGCCATAACTCTAACCCTAAAACCAGGTCTAATCAGAAACCTAGATCTTACATTACACATAGCCTTAACCCTAGGTCTAAACCTAACACAAAACCTAGCCCTAATCTTAGGCCTAAACCTACCCTAAGCATAACCATAATCCTAAATGTAGCCCTTACCCTAACCCTTGCTTTGCACATAACACTAGCTCAAAGCCTAACCCTTAGCCTAAACATAACCCTAGACCTATTCCTAAACATAAACCAAAAATTATCCCTAATCCTAACCTTAACCATAGTACTAATCCCAGCTCTAACCCAATATTACCCTAACCCTACCCCTAACACTAATAATAAATCTAGATCTAAACCTAACCCTCCCCCTAACCCTAATCATAAACCTAAAACTCGACATAACCCTAAACCAAATCCTTGAAATAAACTTAACCGTAACGCTTATCATTAATCAAAACTAAACATATCCCTAAACCTAAATTTAGCCATAACCTAAACTTAACCCTAAACCTAATCTTTTATCTTATCCAATACATCACTTTAAAACTAACCCTAACCCTAATGAAAACCATGGCTCTAACCCCAACCCTAACCCTAACCCTAACCATAACCATAACCCAAACCTAACACTAAACCTAACACTCCCCCTAGCCCTAACCATACTTAATCTGTAAGCCTTATCCTAAACCTAACACTAGTCCTAGCCCTAAACATAACACTAACTCTAGACCTAACCCTAACACTAAACCTAGCACTTATCCTAGCCCTAATTTCACCCTATTCCTAACCCTAACCCTAACCATAAATCTAGAATTAAGACTAACTATAATTCTCACACAAGACCTATCCCTACTTCTAACCCTAAACCTTATTGTAACCTTACCCAAGCTCTAACCCTAGTCATAACCCTTGCACTATCCTTAGCTCTAGTACTAACTCTAGTTCGAAACCTATCTCTAAAACTAACCCTAACCCAATGCCTAAGCCTAACCCTGAAACTATCTCTAACCCTAATGCTAATCCTAAAATTAGCACTAAATCTAGCCCTAGCCCTAAAACAATACCGAGCCATACCCATAACACTAACCCTCACTCTAGACCAAATCCTAACCCTACAACAGCACTAACCCTATCCCTAATTTGAAACCTAACCCTAACCCTAAACATAACCATGACCCTGACTCATATCCAAACACAAAACCTAGCTCTATACATCACTCTAACCTTAAACCTAACCCTAACACTAGAACTAGCACTAATCATAACCATAGTTCTTACAATAGCCATAAACATAACACTAGCCCTAACCCTAGAACAAATCTAGCCCTAATCCAAGCCCTAACATGAGCTTTAACCCTAAACTTAACCATAACCCTGGTCCTAACCCTGGCTCTAACCCTATCCATTACCCTTAGCCAAACCCTCACCATAATGCTAACCGTATTCTTAGCACTAATCCTTAGCCTAACCAAAACCTAACTCTGTAACTAGTCCTAACCCTAGCCTTCATTCTAGATCTAACCATAACCCAAACCCTAACCCTATCCCTGACCAGTGTTCTGACACTAACATTAATCTTAGTTCTAAATCTAAACCTAACCCTATACCAAAACCTAACACTAGCCCCACTGGTAACCTTATACCAAAACCTAACCCTAATACTAGACCTAGACCTAAACCTAATCCTAAATCTAGCCATAACTATAGTTCTACACCTAAAGACAAACTAGATGTAGCCTTAACAATAACCCTTAACCTAACTCAAACTCTAATCCTACCTCTACACCTAACCCTAGTTTTAATTCTGGATTTAACCCCAACCATTACCCTAGCTGAACACTGTTTCTGACATTAACACTAACTCTAGCTCAAAACTTCACCCTAACCCTAAAACTAACCATAAGACTACCCCTAGCCCTAGCATTAACCATAAAACTAGTCCTAAACATGACAGTAGTTCTTACATTAGCCATAGCTCTAACCTATCACAAAAGCCAGACCTTATGCAAGCCCTACCTTAGCTTTAACAATAAAGATAACCCTAACAATGACCCTAGCCCTAACCATAACCCTAAGCCTAATCCTAGACCTAATCCTAACCATAACCCTAGCCCTAACCCTAGCTCTAACCCTATTCATTACCCTAAGATAACAATAATCCTTATGCTAGCCATAGGTGGAACCCTAATCCTAGCATTAGCCTTAACCCTGTCCATTAACCTACACCTAACCTGAACCCAAAACCTAACTATATTATTACCCAATCCCTAAACATAAGACTAATATGAGCCCTAAACCTAAACCATAACCTAACCCAAACCCTAACCATGACCCTGATTCTAATAATACCCATAGCTCTAAACCTTACCAAACAAGAAACTTAAACTTTACAATAGACCTAGCCATAAACCTAATGCGAAAACTATCCCTAACCATACCCTAGACCTGATATTAGCCCTAGCTCTAATCCAAGCCATAACCCTAATACAAAACTTAGCCCACATCCTAGCCATGAACCTCGCCTTAATCATAAGCCTAACCCTAATGTTAGCCCTAACCTTAACCCTGAATCTCACTCTAGTCCTAAAATTAGCCATATTTCCATCCCTTAACTTAAACCTAACTCTAACCCTAAACGTAACACTAACCCTAGCCCTAATCCTAGACCTAACCCTAACACTAACCCTACCCTAATTCTAGCCCTAATTTAGCCCTATCCCTAACCCTAACCCAAGCCCTAAGACTAACTCTCTCACACTAGCCCTATACATAATTCTAACCCTATCCCTTTCCATTACCATACACCTAGCCCTAAATGTAACCCTACCTTAGCCCTATACTTAGCCCTATCTCAAAACCTATATCTAAACCTAACTCTAAATTTAACCCTAACCCTAAGACTAAATCTAAAAATAACTCTACTCTTATCCCTAATCCTTAGCCTAAGCCTAAATCTCACACTTACACTAGCATAATCCTAAGACTAATATTAAACTAGCCCTAACCCTACCCCTAGCCCTAAAACAAAACCGAGTCATAACCCTAACCTTAACCCTTATCCTAAACGAAACCCTAACCCTACACCTAGCCATAACCCTATCACTAATTATAGTCTAACCCTAACCCGAAAACTAACCCTAACCCTGACTCAGACCCTAACACTCACCCTGGCTCTAAACATCATTATCACCATAAACCTAACCTTAACACTAGACCTAGACCTAACTCTAAGTCTATAACTAGCTGTAATCATAAATCTACTTCATACATTAGTGGTAGCCTTAACCCTAGCCCTAAACTAACCCAAAACCTAGCCTTAATCTGAGTCCTAAACCTAGCTTTAACAGTAAAATTAAACCTAAACCTAACCCAAACTCTAGCTTTAATCCTATACATAACCCTAGCCCTAACCTTAGGGCTAACCCTATCCATTACCCAAACAATAACTCTAACCCTTCTGATAAACCTAGGCCTAACCCTAACCCTATACATTACATTAAACCAAACGTAAACCCTAAAACTAACCCTGTCATTACTCTAACCCTAAATCTAACACTAATTCAAGCCCTGCACTTAAACACTAACTTAACCCAAACCCTAATCCTGACCCTGATTCTAAAAATAACCATAGATCTAAACCTTACCCTAACCAAAAATGTAACACTTACACTGGACAAAGCCATAAACCTACACTAAATCTATCCCTAACTGTAACCCTAGACCTGACATTAGCCATAGCCCTAATACTATCCGTAAGCCTAAAAGAAATCCTATTACTCATCATAGCCCTAAACATAGCCTTAATCATAACCCTAACCCTAACCCTAGTTCTAACACTTATACTAACCTTCACATTGCCCTAAACCTATTCATAACCACATCCTTAGCCTACACTAAACCCTAACTCTAATCCTAACCTTAATGGTAACTCTTGCCTTATTCTTAGTTCTAGCACTAACCCTAGATCAAAACCTAAATCTAAATCTAACCCTAAATTGATGCCTAAGTCTCATCCTAAATCTAGCCCTAACTCTAGCCCTAACATAACCCTAGCCATAATTTAGCCCTATCCCTAAACCTAACCCTAAACCTAGCCCTAAGACTAACTCTAACTCTCACATTACCCCTATCAATCTTTCTAACCCTGTTCCTTACCATAACCCTAACCCTAGTCCTAACTCTAGTACTAACCCTTGCCCTATCCTTACCCCTAGAATTAACCTTAGACAAAACGTAACTCTAAATCTAGCCCTAACCCAAAGCCTAAGCCTACCCCTAACACTAGCCCAAACCATAACCCTAACCATAAGCATAACCCTAACAATAGCCCTATCCCTAAAACAAAACTGAGCCATAGCTCTAACCCTAAACATTAACCTAAACCAAACCCTAAACTTACACCTAGACCTAACCCTACCCTGATTTGTGTTGGAAGTTGAACCCTAAAACTAACCCTGAACCTGACACTGACCATAACACTTCTAGCTCTAAACATCACCCTAACCCTAAAACTAACCATATCACTAAACCTAGCACTAAAACCCTAAAACTAGCCCTAATTTTAAACCTAATAATTACATTAGCTGGAATCCTAAGCCTAGCCCTAACATAACCCAAAACCTAGCCCTAATCTGAGCACTAACTCTAGCTTTAAACTTAACCTAACCCTAACACTAGCCCTAATTGTAACCAAAACTTTTAACTTTAAACTGAACTCTAACTCTATCCATTACCACAACCATAACCCTCACCATAATGATAACGCTAGGAATAAACCTAACCCTTTGCCGAATCCTAACACTTCCATTACCCTAAACCTACCTGAATTCTAAACCTAACACTATCATTACCCTAACCCTAATCCTAAAACTAATTTAAGCCCAAATTTGAAACCTTAACCTATCCCAAACCCTAAATCAGATCTTGACTCTAATAATACCCCTGGCTCTAAATTTGACCATTACCCAACACCTAACACTTAGCCTCGACAAATCCATAAACGTAATCCTAAAATTATCTTTAACCATATTTCTGTACCTGAAATTATCCCTAGCCCTAATTCTATTCCTAACCCTAAAAATACATCTAGCCCTCATCCTAGCCCTAAACCTAGCCTTAATCATAATCCTAACTCTATACCTACACCTAACCCTAATTCTAACCGTCACCCTACCTCTAAACCTAGTTATAATATCATCCATTACCCTAAATTTAAACCTAACCTTAACCCTAACACTAGGCTTAAGCTAAACACAAAACCTAACCCTAATCCTAGTCCTAATTTATCTCTATCACTAACCCTATCCTAACCCTAGCAGACTAAGACTAACTCTAACTCTTGCCCTAGGCCTATCCCTAGTTCTATCCATATACGCTATTGTAAACCTAACACTAGCCCTAACACTTGCCCTAAAGTTGGTCCCAGCACTAACCCTAACTCTAAATCTCACCTTAAACCTAACCTTAGGCCTAACACTAACACTAGCCCTAACACTAATCATAGCAGTGAACCAAAACTGAACAATAGCCCTAACCTTAAACCTTAACTTAAACCAAACACTGACACTGCACCTAGACCTAAACCTATCCCTAATTTGAGTCCTAAGCCACACCTTAAAACTAATCCTGATCCTAACTCATAGCCTAACACTCACCCTAGATCTAAACACCACCCTAAACTCAAACCGAAAACTAACATTAACAATGGCCCTAATTAGAGTAATAACACTAACCATAAAACTAACCCTGACTTTGACTCTTATCCTAAGAAGAACTGTAGCTATAAATATTACCCTAACCTTAAACCTAACCCTAGCACTCAACCTACACCTAACCCTAAACTTAAAAATAACCCTAATGGTAACCCTAGTTCTTACATTAGCCATCACCCTAATCCTAGCCCTAACCCGAACATAAAAACTAGTCCTAAACAGAGCCTTCAACCTATCTTTCACTCTAACGCTAAACCTAACCATAGCCCTAACACTAGATCTAAATCAATCCCTTAGCCTAAGTGAAACCCTAAACCTAAGAGTAACACTAGATCTATCCCTAGTCCTTAGACAAACCAAAACCCTAACTCTATTAACACTCCTAACTCTAGCCTTCATTGTAACTCTAACACTATCCCAAAACCTAAACCTAATTCTGACACTTATTCTGACCCTAACACTAAACCTAGATCTAACCATAACCCCAACCCTAACCCAAAATTTACCATAATCCTATCCCTAGACCTAACTCTGAAACTAACTCTCAGCCTAGCCATAATCATAGCTCAGAACCTAACCCTTACGCTAAACATAACCCTAAACCTAATCCTAGTTCTAACCCTCACCTTAATCCTAACACAAGACCTAATGCTAACCATAACTCTAGCCCTAAAGTTAACTCTAACTCTATCCATTACCCTAAAAATAACCCTTACCATAATGCTAACCCTAGGCTTAAACCTAACCCTATAGCTTTCCCCAAACCTATCAATTACTTTAAACCTACCCTAAACCCTAACCTAACACAATAATTATGCTAACCCTAACACTAATGCTAATTCGAGCGTTAACCTAACCTTAAACCTAAACCCTAACACTGACTGTGACTCTTATAATTCCCCTATTTATAAACCTGACTCTTACACTACCTAATACTGACACTAGACCTAGCAATAAACCTAACCCTAAAACTATTCCTAACCTTAACCCTAGACCTGATATTAACCCTAGCCTTAAACCTAGCCCTAACCCTAACAAAAACCCTAACTCTTATCCTAGCCCTAAACATAGCTTTAATTTTATCCCTAACCAAAACCCTAGGCCTAACCCTAACACTAAACCTAGCCCAAATCTTAGCCTTAATTTAGCCCTATCCCTAACCCTATCCCTAACCCTAACTCTAGCTCAAAATCTAACAATCTCATATTATCCCTAACCCTAGTTCTAACTCTATCCCTTACTAGAACCCTAATCCTAGTCCTAATACTTGGTGTAACCCTAGTCCTATTCATAGCCCTAGCCATAAGCCTAGATCTAATCCAAAACCTAAGCCTTAATGTAAACCTAACACTAGCCCTAACGCTAATACTAATCCTAAAATTAGAACTAACCCTAGCTCTAGCCTTAAAACAAAACCAAATCATAGCCATAACCCTAACCCTTAAACTAAACTAAACCCTAACTATACACCTAG
Source organism: Marmota monax (assembly GCF_021218885.2). Taxonomy (NCBI): domain Eukaryota; kingdom Metazoa; phylum Chordata; class Mammalia; order Rodentia; family Sciuridae; genus Marmota; species Marmota monax. The sequence goes on from NW_026694549.1 coordinate 15,183, forward strand.
CCTAACCATATCGCTAATTCTAGTCCTAATTTTAACCCAAAAAATAACCCTGACCCTGACTCTGACCCTAACACTAACCCTGGCTCTAAACATCATCATCACTGTAAACCTCAACCTAACACTAGACATAGCCTTAACTCTAACCCTACAACTAGCGCTAATCATAACCCTACTTCATACATTAGCCATAGCCTTAACCCTAGCCCTAACCTAACCCAAAACCTAGCTTAAACTGAGTCCTAAACCTAGCTTTAACCATAAACTTAAACCTAACCCTAACCCAAAACTAGCCCTAATCCTATACATAACCCTAGCCCTAACCTAACCAAAAAACTAGCTTTAATCTGAGTCCTAAACCTAGATTTAGCCCTAAATTTAATCCTAACCCTAACCCAAAACTAGTGCAAATCCTATACATAACCATAGCCCTAACCTTAGGTCTAAACTTATTCATTACACTAACAATAACCCTAACCTTTAAGCTAACCCTAGGCCTAACCCTAACCCTATCCATTACACTAAACCAAACCTAAATCCTAACACTAACGCTGTCATTACCCTAAACCTAAACCCTAACCTAACCCAAACCCTAACACTGACCCTGACAATAAAAATAACCCTAGATATAAACCTGAATCTTACCCTAAACCTAATCCTCAAACTGGACCAAGACATAAATCTAACACTAAATCTAGCCCTAACTTTAACCCTAGACCTGACATTAGTTCTAGCTCTAATACTATCCCTAACCCTAACACAAGCCCTAAACCTCATTCTAGCCATAAACATAGCCTTATTCATAACCCTAACCCTAACTCTAACCCTAATCCTAATACTAACCCTTTCCCTACCCATAAACCTAGATAAAACCACATTACTTACCCTAAACTTAACCATAACTCTAACCCTAACCCTTATCCTCACAATTGACCTATCCTTAGCCCTAGCTTTAACACTAGATTGAAACCTAATTTTATATCTAACCCTAACTCGATGCCTAAGCTTAAAACTAGCCTTAACCCTGATGCTAATTCTAAAACTAGCCCTATCCCTAACCCTAACCCTAACCCTAGCCCTAAGAATAACTCTAACTCTCACACTGGCCCTATCATTCATTCTAATCCTATCCCTTCCCAAAAACCTAACCCTATCCAAAATCCTAGTCCTAACTTTTGCCCTTTCCTTAGCCCTAGCACTAACCTTAGATAAGAAAAAAAAACTAATTCTAAATTTAACTCTAAACTGCAGCCTAAGCCTAAATCTAAGACTAGACCTAACCCTAACACTAATCCTAAACATTTCTCTAACCCTAACCCTAGCTCTAAAACCAAACTGAGCCAAAGCTCTAAACCTAACCCTTAACCGAAACCAAGCCCTAACCCTACACCTAGCCCTAACCCCAGTCCTAATTCGAGATTTAAGCCAAACCTTAAAGCTAACCCTGATCCTTACACTGAACAAACAGTAATCTGAGGTCTAAACATCACCCTAAACCTAACAGTAAACCCAGCCCTAAAACACTAAAATTAGCCGTAATCATAACCCTAGTACATACATTGGACATAATCCTAAACCTAGAACTAATTTAACCCAAAACCTAGACCTAATCATAACCATAACCCTAGCCCTAAACTGATTTCTGAATTTATCCATTACCATAACCATAACTCTAACCTTAATGCTAATTCAAGCCCTAACTTTAAACCTTAACCTATCCCAAACCCTACCCCAGAACTTGTCCCTAATAATATCCCTAGCTCTAATTCTGATGCTAACCCTAACCTAACCCTTTCACTAGATGTGCCCTAATCATAACCCTGAAACTATCTTTTAAAAATCCTAACCCTAAAACCATAAATCTGGACCTGAAATTAGCCCTAGCATTAATCCTACCCTAACCATAAAAAAACTAGCCCTTTTCCTAGCCCTAAACCTAGACTTAATCATAACCCTAATTCTAACCACAGCCCTAACCCTAATTCTAACACTCACCCTAAAGATAAACCTAGATACAAAACCATCCCTTACCCTAAACTTTGCCCTAGCTCTATACCTAAACTCTAAACACTAACTCTAAACTCTAATCCTAACCCTAACCCTAACCCTAATGCTAACCCTAGGCTTAAACTAAACACTAAACCTAGCCCTAATACTAGCCCTAATTTAGCCCTGTCTCTAACCCTAACCCTACCCCTAAGACTAACTCTCGCCATAGCCCTAGCCCTAGTTCTAACCCTATCCCTTACCATAACCCTAAACGTAGCCATAACACTTGCAGTATCTTTAGTTCTAGTCCTAACCCCATGTCTAACCCTTATTCCAAATTTAACCCTAACCCTAAGCCTAAGCCTAAAACTAACACTAGTGCTAACCCTAACCCTAGGACCAAAACAAAACTGAGTATCAGCCCTAACCCTAAAACTTAACTTAAACCAAATCCTAACACTACAAATAGACCTACCCCTACACTAATTCGAGTCCTAACCCTAACATTAAAACCAACCCTGACCCTGACTCACATTCTAACACTCACCCTAGGTCTAAACACTGCCCTCACATTAAACTAAGCCCTAACAGTAACCCCAGCCCTAATTCAAGTCCTAACTATAACCCTAAAACTAATCCTGACCCTAACTCCTATCCTAATATGAACCCTAGCTATAAATATTACCCTAACCTTAAACCCAACCCTAACACTAAACCTAACCCACACCCTAACAATAAAACTAACCCTAATGGTAACCCTAGTTCTTATATTAGCCATTGCCCTAACCATAGCCCTAACCCTAACACAAGACCTAGGCCTAAATCGAGCTCTAAACCTAGTTTTAACCATAACTCTAACCATAACCATAGCCATAACCCTAGCTCTAAACAAATCATTTACCAAAGCAAAACCCTAAATCTAAGGGTAACCCTAGACCTATCCCTAATCCTTAGGCTAACCAAAACACTAACCCTATAAATATCCCTTACCCTTGCCCTCATTCTAGATCTAACCCTATCCAAAACCCTAACACTAACCCTGACCCTTTTACTGACCCTAACACTAATCCTAGGTCTAATCCTAACCCTAACCCTAACCCAAAATCTACCGTAATCCTATCCCTAGACCTAATCCTGAACCTAACTCTCAGCCTACCCAAACCAAAGCTCAGATCCTAACCCTTACACTAAACATAACCCTAACCTTACCCTAGTTCTAACTCTCACCCTAAGCCTAAATTAAGACCTAATCCTAACCATAACAATAGCCCTAACCTTAAGTCTAACTATATCATTACCCTAAACATAACCCTTACCCTAATGCTAACCCTTGGCCTAACCCTAAACATATGACTATCCCCAAACTTATGAATTACCCTAAAACTACCCTGAACCCTAGACCTAATCCAATCATTACCCTAACCCTAACCATGATGCTAATTCGAGCCCTAAGCCTAAACTCAAGCCTAAAACAAACCCTAACACTGACACTGACCCTAATAATTCTCCTAGCTCTAAAACTCACTCTTACCCTATACCTAACCCTTACACTAGACTTAGCCATAAAACTAACCCTAAAACTATCCCTAACCATAACTCTATACCTGATATTAGCCCTAGCCATGATACTAGCCCTAACCTTAACACAAACCTTAGCCCTTATCCTATCCTTAAACATAGCCTTAATTATAACCCTAACCATAACTCTAGGCCTAACGCTAACACTAACCCTAGCCCTAATCTTTGATCTAATTTAGCCCTATCCCTAACCTTAACCCTAAACCTAGTACAAAGACTAACACTAAGTCTCACCATAGTCATAAACCTATAGTTTACTGGAACCCTAATCCTAGTCTAACACTAGACCTATTCATAGCTCTAGCAGCAGCACTAGATCTAACCCTAACACTAAATCTAAGCCTAAACCTTAGCCTAAACCTAAACCTAACAATAGCCCTAACCCTAAGGCTAATCCTAAAACTAGCACTAACCCTAGCCCTAAAATAAAACCAAGCCATAGACCTAACCATAACCCTTAATATAAACTAAGACAACCCTACAATTAGCCATAACCCTAGCCCTAATTTGAGATTTAAGCCAAACCCTAAAACTAACCCTGAACCTGACTCTGACCTTAACACTAAACCTAGCTCTAAACATCACCCTAACCCTATACCTAAACCTAACAATAGACGCAGCCCTAACCCTAACCCTAAAATTAACCCTAATTGCAACCCTTGTACTTACATTATCCGTAACCATGAACCTAGCCTTAACCCAAAACCTAGCCTTATACTGAGCACTATCCCTAGATTTACCCCTAACCCTAACCCTATTACTAATTGTAACTATAACACTAGCTATAACCCTAGATTTAACCCTAACCCTAACACTAAGGCTAACTCTATCAATACTCATAACATTGACCCTATCTTTACCCTATCTCTAACCCTATCCATTACCCTAACCTTAACCCTAACCCTAATGCTAAACCTGGGCCTAAACCTAACTGTATCCCTAATACTAACACTATCCATTACTCTAAACCTAACCTAAAAACTAAACCTAACATTATCTTTACCGTAATCCTAACTCTAATGCTAATTCGAGCCCTAACATTAAGCATTAACATATCCAAAACACTAATCACAATCCTGAACCCTAATAGTACCCTTATCTCTAAACCTGACCCTAACCCTAAACTCAACCCTTACACTAGATGTAGCCATAAACCAAACCCTAAAACTATTTTTAACCATAACACTAGACTTGAAATTAGACCTAGCCGTAATCCTAATCCTAAACCTAGGCTTAATCCTAACCCAAACCATAACCTGAGCCCTAATCCTAATTCTATTTTTTGCCCTACCCCTAAATCTACCTATAACCTCATCCAGTACCTAAAAACTAACCATAACACTAAACCTAACCCTAAACCTTGCTCTAAACCTAGGCCTAAAACAAAGCCTAGTGTTAATTCTAGCCTTTATTTAATCCTATCCTAACCCTAAACCTATCCATAAGAAAAACTGTAACTCTTGCCCTAGCCCTAGCCCTAGTTCTATCTTTAACCTTAATCCTAACCATAGATCTAAGCCTAAGTCTAAATCTAAACCTAACTCTAATTATTACTGTAACAATAAGACTAAACCAAACCCTAACACTACCCCTAACCATAACGCTAATCCTAAAACTTGCCCTCTACCTAGCCCTAACCATAAACCAAAACCAAGGCATAGCCCTAATTGTAACCCTTAAGCTAAAAGAAACCTTAAACCTACAACTAGCCCTAAAACTAACTCATAAACTAACCCTGACCCTGACACTGACCCTAACACTAATTCTAGCTCTAAAAATCACCCTAAACTTAAACCTAACACTATTTCTAGCCTTAACTTAACCTAAACCTAGCCTTAATCATAATCCTAGTTCATACATTAGTCATTTTCCAAACATAGCCCTAACCCTAACACAAATTCTAACCCTAATCCGAGCCCTAACCCTAGATTTAACCCTAATACTAGTCCTAACCCTAACCCTAACACTAACCCTAAGCCTAAATCTAACCCTATTCCTTACACTAAGCCAAACCCTAAACCAAATACTAACCCTAGTTCTAATCCTAATCCTTAGCCTAACATAAACTCTAATCATAATACCAGTCTTAACCCGAGCCCTCATTCTACCTCTAAATCTAACCCTCACCCTCATCTGACCGTAACAGTAACCCTAGATATAAACCTTACCCAAACCCTAAACCAAATACTAACACTAGCCCTACTGGTAATGCTCTACGTATACCTAAGCCTAACACTAGAACTAGACCCAAAGCTAATCCTAAATATAGCTATAACTCTAGCCCTACACCTAAAGAAAAACCTAGCACTAGCACTAACAATAACCCTTAATCTAAACTGAACACTTACCCTACACCTAGAACTAAACCTATTGCTAATTCTGACCCTAAACCTAACCCTAACCCTATCCCCAAACTGACCCTGATTCTAACACTGAACCTAGCTTTAAACCTGACACTAACCCAAAACCTAGACCTAACACTAGAACTAGCCATAACCCTAACCCTAAAACTAGCCCTAAACATAAACCTAGTTTATATATTACATATTGTCCTAAATCTAACACAAAACCTAATAAAAAAACCATCCCTAATCCTAGGCCTTAACTGAGCTCTAAGCATAACGCTCAGCCTAACCCTAGCCCTAAACCTAGCCCTAACAAAAGCCTCACCTTAGAGTTAACCCAAGCTCAACACCTAATCTTTACACTAAACATAACTCTAGCTGTATCTAAACCCTAACCCTAAACCTAACCATAATCCTAATGTTAAATCTAGACTGAAATTTAGCTCTAATCAAATCCATTACCCTAACCCTTACACTACCCCTAATTAAAACTCTGTCTGTAACACTAAACCTAACTCTAACCATAAATGTAAACCTAGACCTAAACCTAAACCTAACCTTCACCCTATCCCTAACCCTAGCTCAAACACTAACCCTTTCCCTAACCTAACCATAACCCTAGCCCTAAACCTAACACATACCCTAACCTTAAAACTTACCCTAAATCACACCCTAGCCCTAGCCCTAAACCTAGCCCTAATCCTAGACTTAATCCAAACCATAACCTAGCCCTAACCCTAGCTATAAACCTATCCATTACACTAAACATAACCCTAACCCTAATGCTCACCCTAACCCAATCACTAAACCTAACCCATCCATTACTCTAAACCTTAACTGACCTAAACTAAGCCTTTCAATTATGCTAACCCTAAACCTAACCCTAATGCTAATTCGAGCCATAACTCTAAATATTTAGCTAAAGAAAATGCTAACCCTGACCCTGACATTGAACCTGACTCTAATAATAACCCTAGCCCTAAAGCTGACCTTTAACCTAAACCTTTCATGTAAACCTAACTCTTACACTAGACCTAGACATTATCTAACCCTAAAACAAATCTTAACATTAACCATAAACCCGATATTAGCCCTAGACCTGGTCCTATCCTTAACCATAACAGAAACCCTAGCCCTTAACCTAGCCCTAAACCTAGCCTTAATCCTAAACTGGACCATAACCCAGGCCTAATCCTAATTCTAACCCTCACGCTAGCCCTAAAGCTAGCTATAACCCTCAGCCATTCCCCTAAACTTAACCTTAATACCAATGTTAACTCTAACTCTAACCCAACCACTTGGTATAAACCCAACACTAACACTAGCCTTAATACTAGCCCTCATTTAGCCATAAACCAACAATAACTCTTGCCCTTATCCTAGCCCTAATTTAGCCCTAAACCTAACCCTAACTCTAGCCCTAATCCTAAGCCTAATTTAGCCCTAATCCTATCACTAACCCTAGCCCTAATTCTAGCCCTAATATAGCTAATATATTGCCCTAACGCTAAACCTAACCCTAAGACTACTACTAAGACTAATTCTAATTCTCACACTAGCCATATCCCTAGTTCTAATCATATTTGTTACAATAACTCTAACCATCGCCCTAACCCTAGCCCTAGCCCTAACCATAGATCTAACCCTAACTATAAATCTAACCCTAACTCTAAACCTAAACCTCAACCTAACACTAGCCCTAACCCTGATGCTAATGCATAGTCTAGCCATAACTGTAGCCCTAGCCCTAAAACAAAACCAATCTATATCCCAAACACTTAACCTAAACCAAACCTAACCGTACACCTAGTACTAACTTTAACCCTAATTTGAGTTTTAACCCTAACCCTAAAACTAACCCTGATGCTGACACTGACCCTAACATTAACCGTTACTCTAAACATCACCCTAACCCTAAACCTAACAGTAAAACTAGCCCTAGCCTTAACCCTAATCCTAAAACTAGCACTATTTGTAACACTAGATCATACATTAGCCATAGCCCTAACCCTAGCCATAACCAAACCCCAAACCAAGCCCTAATCCGAGCCTGAACCCTAAATTTAACCCTAACCATAAAGCTAACCCTAACCCAGTCCCTAGCCCTAAAACTTACACTAACATGAGCCAGAATTCTAACCATAATCCTAGCCCTATCACTAGCTCTAACCCTATCCATTAAACTAACCCTAACCCTAACCCTAATGGTAACCCTAGGCCTAACCTGATACTTATCCCTAACCCTAACCTATTTCATTAACCTACACCTAACCTGAACCCTAAAGGTAACCCTATCATTACCCTAACCCTAACCCTAATGCTAATTTGAGCCCTAAACCTAAACATTAACCTAACTCAAACCCTAACTTTTACACTTTTCATTATAATATACCTAGCTCTAAACTTGAACCTACCCATAAAACTAACCTTTATACTAGACCTAGCCATAAACTTAACCCTAAATCTATCCCTAACCACAACCCTAGACCTGACATTTGCCCTAGCCGTAATTCTAGCCCTAAACTTAACACAAACCAAACCCATTACCCTAACCCTAATCCTAGCCCTAATACTATCCATAACCCTAGCCATAAATTTAGTTCTAAACCTATCAATTACCATAAACATAACCCTAATTATAATGCTAACCCTAGGCCTAAATCTAACCCTATCCCTAACTATAACCCTATCCATTATGCTAAATCTAACCTGAACCCTAAACCAAACCCTATCATTACCCTAACCCAAAACCTAATGCTAATTTGAGCCATAACCCTAAACCCTAATGTAAACATAACCCTAAACCTGACCCTCACCATAATAACACCCCTAGCTCTAAACTTGATCATTCCCTAAACCTAACACTTACACTAAACATGGCCATAAACCTAACCCTAAAACTATCCCTAAACATAATCCCAGATCTGACATTCACCCTAAAACTAATCCTAGCCCTAATCCTAACACAAACCCTAGCCCTCATCCTAGCCCTAAACCTAGCCTTAATCATAACTCTAATGAAACCCTAGCCCTAACCCTAATTCTAAACTTCACCCTAGCCCTATCCCTAGCTCTAACCCCATAACTTTCACTAAACTTAACCATAAGCATAAAACTTAACATACTCCTAAACTAACCATAAACCTAGCCCTATTACTAGCCCTAATTAAGCCCTATATCTAACCAAACACTAAGCTTAGCCATAAGACTAACTCTCACTCTCACCCTAGCCCTATTCCTAGGTCTAACCCTATCCCTTACCATAACCCTAATCCTAGCTATAAACCAAGACCTAACAGTAGCCCTATCCTTAGCCCTAGACCTAACCCTAAATTTAATCTTAAATCTAAATCTCACTTTAATCCTAAGCCTAAACCTAAATCTAACACTAGCCCTAAACCTAATGCTAAGGCTAAAATTAGCCCTAACCATAGCCCTAGCCGAAAAAAAAAAAAAAAAAAAAAAAACTAAGTCATAGCCCTACATTTAAAACTTAAACTTAACCTAAACCAAAACCTAACCCTACACCCAGCCCTAATCTTAGCACTAATTCGAGTCCAAACCATAACCCTAAAACTACTCTGACCTTGAATTTGACCCTAACTCTAACCCTAGCTCTAAACATCACCCTATTCCTAAACCTAAAAAAAATCCTAAAACTAGAACTCAACCTAAACCTAACCCTAAAACTAGCCCTAATCATAATGCCAGTTCTTAAATAAGTCATATCCCTAAACTTAACAAAAAACCTAGCCCTAATCCAAGGCCTAATCCTACCATTAGACCTAGTCCTAATCCTAATCCTATAACTAGCCCAAATCGGAACCCTAGTTCATACATTGTCCATAATTCTAAACCTAGCCCTAACTCTAACTGAAACCTAGCCTTAATGCAAGACATAACCCTAGCTTTAACTGTAAACCTAAACCTAACACTAGCCCTAACACTAACCCTAAACAAAGCCCTAACCCTAGCTCTGATCCTATCACTTACACTAAGCTAACTTTAACCCTAATGCTAATTCTAGGCCTAATCCTAATCCTTAGCCTAATCCAACACCTAACCCTGTTACTAGTGCTAATCCTAGCCCTCATTCTAGCTCTAACCATAACTCAAACCTGACACTTATTCTGAACCCTAATGGTAACCGTAGGTCTAACCCTATACTGAACACTAAAACTGGCACGAGAAATAAACCTATTCCTAAACATGACCCCAACACTATCCCTAGACCTAAACCTAATCCTAAATCTAGCCATGTCTCTAGCTCTAGACATAAACAAAAACCTAGCCCTAGCCCTGATGATAAACCTTAACCTAACACAAACACTAAACCTACCCATAGACCTAACTCTAGTGATAATTCTGGGTTTAATCCTAACCCTAACTTTAACCCAAACACTGACTCTGACCCTAAAACTAACCCTAGCTCTAAACATCACGCTAAAGTTAACCCTAACCCTAACACTTGACCTAGCCATAACACTTACCCAAAAGTAGCCCTAATCATAACCGTGGTTCAACCATTAGTTGTAGGCCTAACACTAGACCCAATTTAACCCCAAACCTGGCCCTAATCTGAGCACTAACCCTATTTTTAACCCTAACCCTAAAAGTAGCCCTAATCCATACACTAACCCTAGCTCTAATCCTAGCTCTTACACTATCCATTACCTTAAGCTAAACCTTAAACCTAATGCTAACCCCAGTCATGACCCTAATTCATAGCCAAACCCAAAACCTAACCCTATTACTAGTCCTAACTCTAACCTTCATTCTATCTCTAACCAAAATTCAAACCCAATCCCTAACCCTTACACTTATTCTGATCCTAACACTAACTGTAAGTATAAACCTGACACTAACCCGAAATAAAACCCCAATCCTATACTTAAACCTAAACTGGCAATCCTATACTTAAACCTAAACCTAACACTACTAGTTCTAGACCTAAATCTAAACTTAAACACGAGACCTAGCCATAACCCTAACCCTAAAACTAGCCCTAATCATAACCCTAGCTCTTACATTACCCATTGCTCTAACTGTAAGCCTAAACTAACACAAAAATCTAGTCCTAATCCTAGGCCTGAACATAGCCCTAAGTGTAACCCTAAACCCAACCCTAGCCCTAACCCTAACCCTAAGCCTCGCTTTAGACCTAACCCTAGCTCAAAGCCTACCATTTACCCTTAACATAACCCTAGCTCTATCCCAAACCCTAACCTAACACTAGCCATAATTTTAACCTTAACCATATCCCTAACCATAACTCTAATTATATACACTACCCTAACCCTAGCACTAATCCTAAAGATAACCCTAGCCCAAACAATATCTCTAATTCTATCAATTACCCTAAACATAATCCTAACCCTAATGCTAACTCTAGGCTTACCCCTAACCCAATCACTAACCTGAAAATGAAACCTAAGTTTATTGACTACCCTAACCCTAACTCTAACCCCAATCCTAATTTGAGCCTAAACCTAAACATTAACTTAAACCAAACCTTAAGCTGTACACTGACCCTAATAATACACATACCTGTAAATTGACCCTTACCCTAAATCTAACCCTTTCACTAGACCTAACCATAAATATAACCCAAAACATATCCCTAACTGTAACCCTAGACCTGACATTAGCCCTAGCCCTAATCCTAGCCATAACCCTAACACAAACACTAGCTCTCATTCTAGCACAAAACCTAGGCTTAATCATAACCTAACCCTAATTCTAACCCTTTCACTAGCCCTAACCCTAGTTATAACCCCATCACTTACCCAAAACCTAACCCAAACCCTAACCCTAACACTAACCCTAGCCATAGCCTTAAGCCTTAGGATTAACCCTGACACTAACCATAGCCCTAATCCTCAACCTAATCCTAACCCTAGCTTTAAGACTAATTATAACTCTCGCCCTAGCCATAGCCCAAATTCTAACCCTATCTTTTATCGTAACCTTATTCCTAGCCCTAAGCCTAGAAGAACCCTAGCCCTAACATTACACCTTGCCCTAACCCTAAATCTAAATCTAACTCTAAATCTAATCCTAAACCTAACCCTAATGCTAATCCTAAAACAATTCCTAACCATAGGCTTATCCCTAAAACAAAACTGAACCATAACACTAACCCTAAACTTTTACCTCAACCAAACCCTAACCTTACATCTACCCCTAAGACTAGCCCTAATTCGAGTCCTAATCTTAACCCTAAAACTACCCCTGAACCTCTCTCTGACATTAACACTAACTCTACCTGTAAACATCACACTAAACCTAAACCTTAACCTAACACTAGACCTAGTTCTAACCCTAATTCAAAAACTAGTTCTAACCATAACCCTAGATCATATATTAGCCATAACCTTAAACCTAATGCTAACCAAAACCTAGCCCAAATCTGAGACCTACACCTAGCTTTCACCCTAAACCTAACCCTAACACTAGCCCTAACCCTAACCTAGCTCTAACATTAGCTCTAACCTTATCCTTTACCCTAGCCAAATCCCAACACTAATTCTAACCCTAGTACTAAAGATAATCCTTAGTCTAACCCAAACCCTAACCCTACTAGTCCTAACCCTAGCTGTCATTCTTGTTATAACCATTACCCAAATCCTAACCCTAACCCTGACCCTTATTCTGAACCTGAACCTAAACCAAACGCTAACACTATCCCTACCCGTAACCCTACATCTAAACCTAACCCTAACATTAGCCCTAGATTAAACATAATTCTAAATCTAGCCATATGTTTAACCAAGACCTAAACAAAAACCTAGTCCTAGCTCTAATGATAACCCTTAACATAATCCAAACACTAACTTTAATTCTAGACCTAACCAATCCAAATTCTGGCTCTTGCCCTAAACCTAACCCTAATCCAAACACAGACCCTGACACTAACACTAACCCTAGCTATAAAGCTGACCCTAACCGAAACCTAAACCTAACCCTAGACCTAGCCATAACTGTAAACATAACCCTTACATTACGATAGCACTCAAACTAGCTCTAAACCTAACACAAAATCAAGCCGTAATCCTAGGCCTAAATCTAACCCAATGTGTAACCCTAACCCTAACGTAACCTTATCCCTTACCCTAAGCCTAACCATCACGCCAACCCTAACACTCTCCTTAGACCTAACACTAGATAAAACCCAAAACCGAACCCTAAACATAACTCTAGCCCTATCCCTAAACCTAATACTAATCCTAGCCCTAATCATAATGTTAACACTAGCCCTAATACTATCTCTAAAATTATCCATTACCCTAAACCAAACCTTAACCCTAATAATAACCCTAGCTCTAATCCTAATTGTAAACCTAATCCTATTCCTAACCCTAAAATTAACCCTCATTGAGGACTTAATCCTAGATAAAAACCTAACCATTACTCTAACACTAACCTTAGCACTTAACCTATCACTAACCATAAACCGAAAACTATCCCTAACCCTAATCTGACATCTAACCCTATTCATTATCCTAACTCTAATGATAATCTTAGCCCTAATCCTGACACTAACCCTAAACATAAAACTACTCCTAACCCTAACCCAATATCAAACCCTATCAATTAACCTAACTCTAAAGTTAACCTTAGCCCTAACCTTAACACTAAACCTAACCTTAACTGTAAATCTAACCCTAGACATAATACTAAACCTAACCCTCACACTAGCACTAAACCTAGCTCAAAATCTAAGATGTATCCTAAACCTAACCAAACCCTAATTTTAGCCCTATCCTAACCCTAATGCTAACTCTAGCACTAATTCCATCCAAAACCCTATCCCTAACCACAGCTCTAACACTGTTCATTACGGAAAAATAACCCTAACCCAAATACTAACCCTAGGCCTAAGCCTAACCGTATCACTAACCCTAATCCTACCAATTACCCTAAGCTTAACCTGAATCTGACACCTAAACCTATCCATAAAACTAACCATATGACTATCCGTAGCCGTAACCCTAAACCTGAAATTATTCCTATCCCTAAAACTTGCCCTAACCCTAACACAAACCCTAGCCCTCATCCTAACCCCAAATCTAGCCTTAATTCTAACCCTACACCTAAACCTAATTTTAATCATCGCCCTAGCCCTAAACCTAGCTATAACCCCATCTCTTCCCATAAACCTAACCATAAACCTAATCCTAAACATCGCCTAACCCTAGGCCTAAACCTACCAGCAATACTAGACATATTCCTAGCCCTAATTTAGCCCTAAACTTAACCCTATCCCTAGCTATAAGACTAACTCTAATTATCACCCTAGCTCTATTCCTATGTCTAACCCAATCCCTTACCGTAACCCAAACACTAGACCTAACCTTAGCTCTAACCCTAGTCATAGCCCTAACCCTAGAATTAACCATAACTCTAAATGTACCCCAAAGCCTAAACTCACCTTACCACCAGCAATAATGCTAAAATTAATCATAAAACTACCTTTAACTTTAGCCTTAGCCCTAAAACATAATGAGCCATAGCACTAACCCTAACCCTTAACCTAAACCAAATCCTAACCTTTCATCTAGCCCTATGTCTACTGCTAATTCGAGTCCTATCACAACCCTAAAACTAACTCTGACCCTGACTCTGAACCTAACACTAACCTTAGCTCAAAACATCACCCTGAACTTAAACCTAACAATAAAAGAAGACTTAGCCCTAACCGTAACCCTAAAATTAGCCCTAATCATAACCCTAGTTTTTACATTAGCTGTATCCCTAACACTAGCCCTAATGTAACCCAAAATCTAGCCCTAATGGGAGCCCCAAACATAGCTTTAACCCTAACACTAAACCAAAACCAAGTCCTAACCCTTACCCTAAACCTAACCCTAACATTAATCCTTGCACTAACCCTAAACCTAACACTAACCCTAACACACTAATCATAAATTTAGCCATAACCCTAGCTCCAACCCTATCCATTACCCTAACCATAACCCTAAACGTAACCCTAATGCTAACCCTCGGCCTAACCCTAACACATTTGCTAACCCTAACCTATCCATTAACCTAAACATAACGCTAAACCTAAACCTAACCAACACGAAACCTAGACGTAACACTAACCCTAAAACTAGCCCTAATTGTAACTCTAGTTCTTACATTAGCCATAGCCCTAAAGCTAACACAAAACCTAGCTTAGCCCTAATCCAAGCTCTAACCCTAGCTTTAACCCTAACCCTAAACCTAACCTTAACCCTAACCCTAGCCCTAACACTAGTGCTAACCTGATCCCTTACCCTAAGCCAAACTCTAACCCTAAAGCTACACTAGTCTAAACATAATTCTTAGCCTAACCCAAAACCTAACTCTATTACTAGTCCTAACACTAATCCTCAATCTAGCTCTATCACTATCCCAAACCCTAACCCTAACCCTGACCCTTATTCTGACCCTAACAATAACCAGAGGTCTAAACCTGACCATAACCCTAAACCAACCCCTAATATTCCACTACCTATAACCATACAACTAAACCTTACCCTAACACTAGACGTAGACCTACACTTAATCTTTTATCTAGTGATAACTCTAGGCCTAGCCCCCCAAAAAAAAAAAAACTTATTCCTAGCCCTAATAATAACCCTTAACCTAACCCAATCACTAACCCTACCCCTAGACCAAAACCTAATCCTTATGCTGGCCCTAACAATAAACCTAATCCTAACCCGAACACTGACCCTTACCCTTACACAAACCCGAGCTGTAAAACTATCCTAACAAAAAACATAACCCTAACACTAGAACTAGCCATATCACAAACCCTGAAACTATCCATCACCATTGGCCAAAACCTACCTCTACATTTATCCATTACCCAAAAACTAACAATAAACCTAATGCTAACCCTGGCCCTAACACTCACACTGACTCTAACCCTAATCATTGTCCTGGTCCAAACATTAGCTCAATCCCTAACCATTAAACTTAACCTAACCCTAACACTAACCCATGGCCTAAACCTAAACTTGACCTTAACCCTATCCCTAATCCTAACCTTAACCCTATCCTTAACCCTAGCTCTAAGCCTACATATTACCCTAACTCTAACCCTAAACTTAATGATAACCCTATCCCTAACCATAGCTTGAACCCTACCAATTTCCATTACCCTAACCCTAACCCTGATGACAACCCTAGCCCTTAACCTAAATCTACCCTAACCCTCACCTTAGACATAACCATAAACCTAACACTTGCCATAGAGCTAACTCTTGCTCCAACCCTAAACATTACCCTAAACCTAATCCTAAGCCTATCCCTAATACTAAACTTAAGCCAAACCCTAACACTAACCCTAACCCTAACAGGAAATCAAACCCTATCCAATACCCTAAACCTAATGATAACCCTAGCCCTAAACTTAACACTAACCTTGAACCTAACATTAACTATAACCTAAATCTAACCCTAAACCTAACCATTGCCCTAGTGCTAACCCTAGCTCAAACTCAAAACTATATTATAAACCTAAACCTAAACGTAACCCTAGCCCTGATGAGAGCCACGGCTGAGTCTGTATGGCCCCTGGCATTTTGCCAACAGTATTGATTGACAGGCAAGGCATTACTATCCGCCTCTGCCGCTACTTTTGAGTTGTCGCACTATTTTAGAGTTCTCGTGGGGATTTCCGGGGATTCCACGAGAGTTCCCATTGGTTGGGGAAGTGCAGGAGGAGGGATTTCCGGGAGAGATATTTCCGGCTGGGGGTTCCTGGACGAGCCGCGTGGAGTTTGGGAGGATTCCCCAGGAGCTGTGTGAAGTGTTTTCCTGCAGTTCAAAAATAAAGTTTGTTCCTGCTTCAGTGGTTCGTGATTTGTGCCCAGCCAGACTGCGGCAATTGGCGGCCAGTGCGGGGAACGTCTGAAGCTTCGGGGTAAGTGAAATTGCTTGCCCCTAAGGGAAGGCGAGAGAATGGGTGACCATTTTAAAAAACAATGTGTTCTTGTTTTGATTTGTTTTGTGTTTGTTTCAAGCTGCCTATCCCTAGAATTTTCTCAGGCAGATTGGGAAAAAGTGGTTGGCTCAAGGTTTGAAGTTGTTCACCCCTGAGGAAGAGATAGACATAGACCACAAATGCACATATCAAGAAAATAGGAAAATTGATACAACAATTTTTTGTTCTGTTTTTGTTTCATTCTCTTTCGGTTTTGTTTTGTGTTATCTTATTGGGTTGCGTTATCTTTATAACAGATTAGAAATTAGTAAAAAACAAACTGAAAGAGTGTTAAGTAAATTGTTAGAGGTTCAGACCATGGAGAAAGACATTTTAGATCAAGCAAAAGAGAAGGTCTCTCAAGCTAGTCAGACAGAGGAAGAAAATTTAAAGGAAGAAAGCTTAGAGGAGAAACAGCTATTAGGGAAAAAGCTACAACAGGAGGCTGCTACTAACACCGTTCTATCACCAGAGGGCATAATTCAACCAACAGCTCCCCCTATGGAGATAGCTGAGTGGCCCTCAAACCCCGTAGTTGATAGATGGGATCCTGAGACAGGACCTCAAAGATTAGCATGCCCTGTACTTGAGCAGGCAGGAGGGCAGCAAATTCACCGTGCTTTAGATTTCAAAACAGTGAAGCAGTTAAAGGAGGCTGTAACAACCTATGGTCCTCAAGCACCGTTCACTGTAAGCATGGTCGAATCCATTACCAACTTGGACATGACGCCAGCAGATTGGGCTAGTATGTGTAAATCTGTGCTAAATGGAGGACAATATTTGTTATGGAAGGTTGCCAATGAGGAATTTTGCAGGGAGACAGCTAGGCGAAATGCAGCAGCCGGTTACCTGCAAAGAAATCTAGATATGTTGTTAGGAAAAGGACCTTATGAGGGTCAATGGCAACAAATTGAATATGATCCTGGCGTATACGCACAAATTGCTGTAGATTCGGTTAGGGCATGGAAAACTTTACAGGGGCATGGAGATTTACAAGGTCAATTATCTAAGGTAATACAAGGAACTAATGAACCTTACACTGAATTTGTAGATAGGCTTATTCAAGGAGCTTCCAGAATTTTGGGGGATACAGAACAGGCAACGCCATTTATAAAACAACTGGCTTATGACCGAGCAAATTGTTGCTGCAGAGAGGTCATTATACCATGGAGACATGAAGATTTAAACACATATATTAAATTATGTAGAGACATTAATGAACAAGGGCAAGTCTTAGCAGCAGTACAACAGGCTTTAGATGCCAGGCCAAAAACATGCTATAATTGTGATCAAACAGGACATTTTAAAAGGAGTTGCCCCATAGGAGGAGGGTTTAACAAAGCTAGGTATAAAAGGAATAGAATACCGGGTATTTGCCCATGATGCCATAGAGGGAAACATTGGGCTAATGAATGCCGTTCTCAAACCACCATAGAGGGTATTCTGTTATCAAAAAACAGACAAGGACCAAGTGTTTACCCACGATATCATGGAGAAAGGCATCGGGCTCCATTGCCAAAAAACGGACAGGGGGGCCCAATGCTCTAGGGCCCATGACCACAAATGTATGGGGCACTGGAGGAACCCAGAAACACCATGGAGGAACCCAGCAACACCATCAGGGTAGTGCCCAGGACACATTATCCATCAGATCTCTCAACAGACGAACCAGAGGGAGAGCAGGGTTGGACATCTGTGCCTCCTCCAGAGCAGTACTAACTAAAGAGATGGGAGTTCAAATCATTCCCACAGGAGTAAAAGGACCTCTTCCCCAACTAACAGTAGGCTTATTGTTAGGACACAGTTCTTCTTTGCTAAAAAGACCTATGATAAGTCCCGGGGTAATTGATCCCGATTATGAAGGTGAAATAAAAATTATAGCTATTTCTCCAAAGGGTATATCAGTAATTTCACCAGGAGATAGAATAGCACAGTTATTAATAATACCCAGCCTACATGATAAATTTTCCAGTAGTAGTATAGAAAGAGGTTCCAGGGGATTAGGCTCCATAGGTGTAGATTGGGAAATGCTTTCTTTAAATTTAGATTCTCGCCCCATGCTAAAACTAAATATTCAAGGACATGAATTTAATGGGCTACTGGATACAGGTGCAGACCTTAGCATCATCTCTCGTCAAGAATGGCCAAAACATTGGTTGATACAACAAGCCACTCAAACACTTCGAGGCCTAGGAGTGGCGGCTAATCCCCATAGAAGTGCAATGGTATTAGATTGGAAGGATCCTGAAGGATGTGAAGGAACTATACAGCCATATTATTGGATCATCTTCCTATAAATTTATGGGGATGAGATGTCCTAGATCAATTAGGTTTGACATTAACAAATAACACCAATCCAAATGTGCCCACTATTAGGGCTAGACAAGGTTTCAGGAAAGAAAAAAGATTAGGAGAACAAGGTATAGCAGCACCAATTCAAATAGATCAAGGAATAAAGAGACATGGACTGGGTTTTCAGAAGGGATCACTGAGGCAAAAAAAATTACTTGGAAATCAGATAGACCAGTATGGGTTCCTCAGTGGCCCCTGACTAAAGAAAAGATACAAGCAGCCCATGACCTGGTCAAACAACAATTAGCAGAGGGACATATACAACCTTTCGTATCTCCTTACAATACTCCCATTTTTGTCATTAAAAAGAAATCTGGTAAATGGAGATTATTGCAAGATTTAAGAGCCATTAATAATGAGATGGTTATTATGGGACCTGCTCAATCGGGGATTCCTCAATTGTCTGCTTTGCCAGAAACCTGGTACGTTTTAGCTATAGATATTAAAGATTGTTTTTTTTTTTCAATTCAAATTCATCCTGAGGATAGTCCACATTTTGCATTTATTATCCCTGCACTGAATCATAAAGGTCCTGATCAGAGATATGAATGGAAAGTACTCCCTCAAGGGATGGCTAACAGCCCAACTATGTGTCAAATTTATGTTAACAAAGCAATCCAGCCACTTAGAAATCAAAATCCTAAACTACAAATATTTCACTATATGGATGATGTATTGTTAGCACCCAAAGATAAAAACACATTGCTAGAATGTTATGCCACACTTACAAATTTATTAAAAAATTATAATCTAGAGATAGCAATAGATAAAGTACAATTAAATTTTCCAATTACTTATTTAGGAGTTCTATTAT
Organism: Marmota monax; assembly: GCF_021218885.2. NCBI lineage: Eukaryota > Metazoa > Chordata > Mammalia > Rodentia > Sciuridae > Marmota > Marmota monax. The sequence continues at coordinate 35,233 of NW_026694549.1, forward strand.
CCTCAACCATGTTCCATCCCCAAAAAATTCAAATACGAGTAGATCAACTCAAATCACTTAACGACTTTCAAAAGTTATTAGGAGACATAAATTGGATAAGGCCTTATCTAGGCATACTAACAGGAGAGTTGGGACCTTTATTTGATATCCTAAAAGGTCCATCAGATCCAAATTCACCCCGCATGTTAACGCCTGAAGCAAGAAAGGCATTAAAAATCATTGAAACATATATGGAAAATATGCATTTGGATAGAATTGATATAACTTTGCCTTTATTATTTATTGTAATACCAACAAAAAATATTCCTACAGGAGTATTTTGGAAAGAAGGTCCATTATTGTGGATACATTTATGTTGTTCTCCTAACACTATTCTTACTAGGTATCCTGAGGCTGTAGGACAATTAATACTCAAAGGAATAAAAGCAGCAAAGGGAGTGTTTGGAATTTCTCCCAATAAAATTATTACTCCATATACTCTGGATCAAATTGATGAGTTAGCTAATGAGTTAAATACTTGGGCAATAATCATGTGTAAATCTAATGTTTCATTTGATAATCACTTACCATCTAATCCTTTGTTGTCTTTTTGGTCTTCGCATCCTGTAGTTTTTCCAAAAATGACAAGAAAAACCCCTATAATGAATGCTTCAAATGTATTCACTGATGGGTCAAATAATGGTACAGCAGCAGTAGTTACCCCTGATAAAACTTTTACATTTTTAGTACCCAAACAATCAGCTCAAAAGGTAGAGCTTAATGCAGTTTTACAAGCTTTTGTGATGTTTAAAGATTCTGTATTTAATTTATTTTCTGATTGACAGTATATAGTTAATGCTATAGTATCCCTTGAAGATGCTGGCAGGATTTCCCCTTCCTCTACTGTTTTCTCTTTGTTTTCCACTATACAAAGTCTAATCTGGGACAGAAAAGATCCATTCTTTATAGGACATATCAGAGCACATACAGGATTGCTTGGAGCCCTTAGTTTGGGCAACGATTTAGCAGATAAAACTACACATGACATACATATTTTCTCTACACTAGAAGGAGTTACACATTTTCATAAAAGGTTCCATGTCAATGCTAATACTTTACAAAAGCATTTTAAAATAACTAAGGAACAAGCTAGACAAATAATAAAACAATGTCAAAATTGTGTGACCTTTTTACCACAAGTTAATCTTGGAGTCAATCCTAGAGGACTGATACCTAACCATATTTGGCAGATGGACGTCACACACTTGCCAGAATTTGGAAAATTAAAATATTTGCATGTTACAGTTGATACTTCTTCCTGATTTTTGATGGGCTCCCTTCATTCTGGAGAAAAAACTAAAGATGTTACAGCTCATTGCTTACAAAATTTTGCCACTGTGGGCGTTCCAAAACAGTTAAAAACAGATAATGGTCCTGGTTATACTTCTACCTTTTTTAAACAATTTTGCTCATCATTTGGCATTACTCATATAACAGGAATCCCATACAATCCTCAGGGACAAGGCATAGTTGAAAGAACTCATCAAACTATTAAAATGTACTTATTAATGCAAAAACAGGGAATTGGAAAGGGGTATATATCACCCAAAGATAAACTTAAAATAACCCTTTTTACTCTAAACATTTTAAATTTGGATTCATCAGGGCTTAGTGCTGCGGAAGGGCATATGTGTTCAAAAAATGTACATAAGCCTAAGGTACTTTGGAAGGATATTCTAACAGGACAATGGAAAGGTCCTGACCCAGTGATTGTCTGGAGTCGGGGTTCTGTTTGTGTGTTTCCACATGGAGAACAGCAGCCAATTTGGATTCCAGAGAGATTAACTAAGGTCCTGACCCAGTGATTGTCTGGAGTCAGGGTTCTGTTTGTGTGTTTCCACAGGGAGAACAACAGCTGATTTGGATTCCAGAGAAACTAACCAAAGCGAATTCTACGGACCAAAAAAAAAAAAAAAAAACGGTGATTTGACTCAAATCCATAACAGCTGATATCCAGAGCTCCAGTTTGGCTATTCTTACATCTGTGAAAGTGATTAACCAGGATGCTTTTTTCAATATTTATTTTATTATTTGCCTTTTCCCACATCATAAAGTTCTATTTTATTTTTGAGCTCATACAGACCTAGGTTAATGTTTTTGTGATCAGTTTTATTTTTTGACTGTGTAGTTTTCAAGCATTGCAATGGAGATTTCACCTAGGTAAAGCTACAAGGCCTTTACTATTGTCTTATATGTTGTATGTTATGTGTGCACATTTCTGTTTTGTGTTATATGTCTGTATGTGTGTATGTCCATATATCATATATGAGGAGTGCTCGTGAATAAATGGATCTGAATTTTTTTTTATTCACGTGATTTTAATGGTTTACTTTAGATTGGGTAAACAGCTGTTGAAAATTGTTTTAATATGTGAACAAAAAAGGAGGTTAACAGATCTGTTTGTTTACTTTCACCTTTCCTTCTCATTATACTTAATAATTCTGTTCAGGATAATGTAAATTGTTCAAAAATTGTTTTCTTAGTGCCTGTTGGAATGGTACATAATTTTTTTTTTCTTAGCATCATTGCCAGAATTCCTATCTTCATCCCAGTGCTGGTGAAGACAAAGATAAAACCAAACTACAGCTTCTTCGGTAGTTATCACAACAAACTGTATAAAATGATGCATCAATGAATAATAACTCAACAAGTAATGCTCAATCAAGGAGTCGATTTACTTTGGGAGGAAATGGACATATTGACAGATTCCTCTGCTTTGAACTGCTTGCAGAACTTGCCTGGACTATGTATCACTTGTATTATTGTGAACTATCTGTTGGTGCAGCGAATTGTGGTAGTGCTGGAGTATTTTTGCTGATGGTGTCATCGATGGTACAAGTTTTCAAAGGAGCCCTCAATTGGCTTAGTGTCATGGCATTTTGCATCCTCCTCCCTTCTACTAGTGATAGTCTAAAATTTGGGGGCCAACAGAGGTGAGGCAAAGAACCTCACCCCCCCACTGGCACCAAGGCCAAATTTGGGGGCCAACAGTGGTGAGGCAAAGAACCTCACCCTCCCACTGGTGCAAAGGCCTATCCACAAGTATGGCTGTATGCTGGACCGGTAGTCAGTGACGGGTATGATCCAATTGCAGTGGTACCAACATAAGACAGGAGGCTGACACCTAGAGATCAGTTCATCCGATTACGGGTAAGGACCATATGTTGAATCGGACTGCCTAACAGGCACGGTCCCTAAGCCACATTGCTTGTTGTTTAATTAAACAAAAAGGGGGAGATGCTGAGAGCCACGGCCGAGTCTGTATGGCCCCTGGCATTTTGCCAACAGTATTGATTGACAGGCAAGGCATTACTATCCGCCTCTGCCGCTACTTTTGAGTTCTCGCACTATTTTAGAGTTCTCGTGGGGATTTCGGGGGATTCCCCAAGGGTTCCCATTGGTTGGGGAAGTGCAGGAGGAGGGATTTCCGGGAGAGATATTTCCAGCTGGGGGTTCCTGGACAAGCTGCGTGGTGATTGGGAGGATTCCCTGGGAGCTGTGTGAAGTGTTTTTATGCAGTTCAAAAATAAAGTTTGTTCTGCTTCAGTGGCTCGTGATTTGTGCCCAGCCAGACTGCGGCATAGCCCTAACCCTATCCATTATCCTAAGCACAAACCATAACCCTAAGGCTAACCCTAGGCCTAAACCTAACACTTTTGCTAACTGTAACCCTATCAATTACCCTACACATAACATGAACCCTAAACCTAATAATACCCTTAGCTCTAAACCTGACCCTTACTCTAAACAAACCCTTACACTAGACCTAGCCATAAATCTAACCCACAATCTATCCCTAATATAAGCCTACACCTGACTCTAGCCCTAGCCTTCATTGTTGCCATAACCATAAAACAAACCCTAGCCCTCATCCTAGCAATAAACTTAGCCTTATTACTAAACCAAAAAATAACCCTAGCCCTAATCAAATTCTAATCTTCGTCCTAGCCATAAAACTACCTCTAAGCCCATCCCTTCCCCTAAACCTAACCCTATCCCTAAACCTAAACCTAAGCTTAAAACTAGGCCTAACCATAATACAAAAGCTACACCTAATCCTAGCCATAAATTAGCCCTAAATCTAACCTAACCCTAACCCGAAGACTAACTCTAACTCTCGCCTTAGTCCTATTTATAGTTCTAACCTTATCCATTACCACAATCCTATCACTTGCCTATACATTAGCCCTAACCCTAGCTCCAGCACTGATCATATATCTAACAATAACTCTAAAGCTAACCCTAATCCTAAGCTAAACCTCTCACTAACACAAGCCATAACACTAATGCTAATTCTAAAACTACCCCTACTCTAGCCCTAGCCCTACAAAACAACCAAGCCATAGCCCTAAACTTAACCTTTAACATAAACCAAACCATAAGTCTACACCTATCCCTAAACCTAGCTCTAATTCGAGTCATATCCCTAATCCTAAAACAAACCCTGACACTGATTCTGACCATAACACTAACCCTAGATCCAAACATCACCCAAAAACGTAAACGTAAACCTAAACCTAAACCTAACCCTAGACCTAGCTCTAACCCTAACCCTAAAACTCGTTCTAATTGTAACCCTAGTTCTTACATTGGCTGTAGCCCTAAACCTAGCCATAACCTAACCCAAAACCTATCCCTAATTGGATCCCTAACACTAACTTTAACCCTAACCACAACCCTAATTCTAGCCCTAACCCTTACCCTAAACCTAACCCTTGACATAACCCAAAACCTAAACCTAACTCTAGCCTTGATCCTTATCATAAACCTACTCCTAATCTGAGCTGTAACCCAATCCGTTACCCTAATCTTAATTCTAATCCTAATGCTAACCTTAGGATAACCCTAAACCTATTCCTAACCTTAAACCAATACATTACCCTAAACCTAACCTGAACCCTAAACCTAATCCTAACCCTAATAATGATAACCCTAATACTATTTCTAAACATAAACCTACACCTGACATTAGTCCTAGCCCTAATGAAGCCCTAACCCTAAAACAAACTCTAGCCCTAATCCTAGCCCTAATCTTAGCCTTAATCCTAAACCTAATCCTAACCATAGACATACCTTAATTTTAACCCTCGCCCTAGTTTTAAAGCTAGCTATAACATCATACCTAACCATAACCATAACCAAAACCCTAGCCATAAACCTAGGCTCAGTCTTAATACAAACCCTAGCTTAAATCCTGGTCCTAATTAAGTTCTAATTCTAACCCTAAAGCTAACCCTAACACTAACACTAACTCTAACTCTTGCCCTATTTCTATTCCTAGTTCTAACCCTATCCCTTATGATAACTCAAACCCTAGCCCTAACCTTCGCTGTAGCCCTAAACCTAGATCTAATCCTAACTCTAAATCTAAATTTAACCCTAAGCCTGAACCACACCCTTACACAAGCTCTAACCCTAATGCTTATTTGAAAACTAGCCTTAAGCCTAGCCCTAGTCCTCAAGCAAAACCAAGCAAAACCAAGCGCATAGCACTGACCCTAAACCTTAACCTAAACCCAAACAATAATCCTACACCTAGCATTAACCCTAGCCTTAATCCGAGTCCTAACTCTAACCCTCGAACTAATACTAACCATGAATCTGACCTTAGCACTAACCCTAGCTAGGGTTAGATAGGTTAGGGTTAGGGTTAGGGATAGGTTAGGATTAGGGTTAGAGTTAGGGCTAGGTTTAGGTTTAGGGTTTCGGTTAGGGTAAGGGTTAGGGTAAAAGTTAACATTAGTGTTTGGTTTAGGGTTATATTGAGTTTTAGGTTTAGTGTTAGTGTTAATGTTAGGGTTAGGGTTAGGGTTAGTGTTAGGTTTAGGTTTAGGGTTTGGGTTAGGGTTAGGGTTAGGGTTAGGGTAAAAGTTAAACTAGTGTTTAGTTTAGGGTTATAATGAAGTTTAGGTTTAGTGTTAGTGTTAGAAATTGTGTTAGCTTTTTGTCTTGCACTATGGTTAGTGTTAAGGTTAGGGTTAGGTTTAATGTTACAGTTAGGGTTAGGGTTAGTGTTAGGGTTAGGGATAGTGTTATGTTTAGGGTTAGGGTTAGGGTTATCTTTAGGATTACACTTAGGGTTAGGGTTAGTGTTAGGTGAGTTTTAGAATTAGGTTTAGAATTTGAGTTATGATTAAGGTTAGGGTTTGTATTAGTGTTAAGGTAGTGGTTAGGATTACGTTAGGGTTAGGGTTAGTGTTAATGTTAAATTTTGCTTTAGGGTTAGGGTTAGCATTAGGGTTAAGGTTAGCATTAGGGTTAGTTTTAGGGTTAGGGTTCAGGTTAAGTTAATGGTTAGTGTTAGGGTTAATATAAGGGTAAGAATTCACATTAGGGTTAGTGTAAGGTTTAGAATTAGGGCTCATGTTAAGGTTAGGGTTAGGTTGAGTTTTAAGGTTAAGCCTAGGTTAGGTTTAGGTTTAGTGTTAGTGTTTGTTTTAGGGTTAGGTTTATGGTTAATTATAGTGTTAGGTTTAGGTGTTGGTTTAGAGTTAGTATTATATTTAGGGTAAGGGTTAGGGTTAAGGTTAGTGATAAAGTTAGGTTTAGAGGTAAGTTTAGTGTTAGGGTAATGTTTAGGGTTATTGTTAGGGTTAGGATTAGTGTTAGGGTTAGTTTTATGGTTTGAGTTAGGATTAGGGTTAGAGTTATATTTAGGCTTAGAGTTATAGTTAGGATTACGTTAGGGTTAAGGTTAATGATAATGTTAAATTTGTGTTAGGGTTAGGGTTAGGGTTAGTGTTAGGATTAGGTTAGGGTTAGGATTAATGTTAAAATTAGGGTTAGGTTTACAATTAGGGTTAGTTTTTGGGTTAGGAATAAGGTTAACTTTAGGATTACCCTTAGGGTTAAGGTAAGGGTTAGGATTAGGGATAGGGTTAGTGTTAGTGTTAGTGTTCGAATTAGGGTGTATGTTAGGGTTCGGTTTAGGGTGAGTGTTAGTGTTAGGGTTAGGTTTGTGTTAGGGTTAGGGTTAATTATAGTGTTAGGGTTAGGGATAGGTTAGAGGTAGTGTTAGGGTTAGGGTTAGGTTTAGGGTTAGTGTTAAGACTAGAGTTAGTTTTAGGGTTAGGGATAGTGTTAGTGTTAGAGTTATGGTTAGTGTTATTGTTAGGGTAAGGGTTATTTTTAGGGTTAGTGTTAGGGTTAGTGTTAGGTTTAGTGTTAGTGATAGGTTTAATTAGGTTTAGGGTTAGAGATATGGTTTGTGAAAGTGTGCAGGTTAGGGGTAGTGTTAGGGTTACGGATAAGTTTATGGTTAAAATTAAGGTTAGAATTAGGGATAGGTTTAGTGTTAGGATTATGATTAGGGTTAGAGTTAGATTTAAAGTTAGTGTTAGGGTTAGGGGTAGAGTTAGTGTTAGTGTTACTGTTAGGTTTAGGGTTATGTTTAGGTTTAGGTTTAGTGTTAGGTTTGGGGTTATGTTTAGGGTTAGAATTAGTGATATGATTAGATTTGGGTTTAGGTATATTTTTAGGGTTAGGTTGAGGGTAAGTGTTATGGTTGGTGTTAGTGTTAGGCTTAGAGTTAGGGTTAGTGTTGTGCTTAGTGTTAGGGTTAGGGTTAGACTTAGAGTTTGTGTTAGAGTTAGGGTTATGTTTTGGATTAGGGTTAGTGTTAGGGTTAGAGTTAGGGTTAGGTTTAGGGTTGCGTTTAGTTTTAGGTTTAGGGTAGGGTTAATTTTAGAGTTAGAGTTAAGGTTAACTTTAAGGTTTGTGTTAGGGTTAAGTTTAGGGTTAGTGTTAGGGTTAGGTTTTAGTTTAGTGTTAGGTTTAGAGTTAAGGTTTGTGTAGGGGTTACTGCTAGGTTTATAGTTAGGGTTATGATAAAGGTTAAAATTAGGGTTAGAGTGAGATTAACAGTTAGGTTTAGGTTAGGGTTAGGGTAAGGGTAAGGGTTAGGGTTAGGATTAGTGTTAGGATTAGGGTTAGGGTTTGGGTTAAATTAGTGTTAGGGTTAGGGTTACACTTCGTGTTAGGGTTAGGGTTAGGGACTGTGTTAGTTTTAGATATAGGTTTAGGGATTTGTTTAGGGTTAGTGTTAGGAATAGGTTTAGGTTTAGGGTTATAGTTTGTGATAGGGTTAGGTTTAGGGGCCATGTTACTGTTAGGGATATGGTTAGGGTTATGGTTAGTGTTACGGTTAGAGTTAGGGTTAAGATTATTTTTAATGTTTTTGTTAATGTTAGAGGTAGGGTTAGGGTTAATGTTACTGTTAGGGTTAGGTTTAGTGTTAGGATTAGGTTTAGGGTTAGGGTGAGGATTACGTTTAGTGTTAGGGTTAGTATTAGCTTTAGTGTTAGTTTTAGGGTTGAGATTAGGGTTAGGGTTAGAGTTAGGTAAAGGTTAGTGTTTGGTTTAGGGTTAGTGTTAGTGTTAGGGTTAGTGTTAGAGTTAGGTTCTGGTTATGTTTAGGGTTAGGGTTTGTGTTAGGGTAAGGGTTATGGTTTTGTTAGGTTTCGGGTGAGGGTTAGAGTTAGGGTTAGGGTTAGAGTTAGAGTTAGTTTAGTGTTAGTTTAGGGTTAGGGTTAGGGTTAATGTTAGGTTTAGGATTAGGAATAGAAATATTGTTATGGTTATGGTTAGTGTTAGTGATGGGGTACGGTTAGGGTTAGATTTAGGGTTAGGGTTGGGTTTAGGGTTAGGTTAGGGTTAGGTTAGTGTTAGGGTAAGGGTTAGTGTTAGGGTTAGGGTTACGGTTCGGGTTAGTGTTGGAATTTGAGTTAAGTTTATGTTTAGGGTTAGCGATAGTGTTAGGTATAGTTTTAGGATTAGTATTATGGTTAGGTTTATGTTTAGGGTTAGTCTTACAATTAGGTTTAGGGTTAGGGTATGGTTAGTGTTTTATTTTTAGTGTTAGGGTTTAGGTTAGTGTTAGGGATAGCATTTGGTTTGGTTAGTGTTAGGTTAGGGTTAGGGTTAGGGTTCTGTTAGGGTTACTGTTAGGGTTATTGATAGGGATGTGGCTAGTTTTAGGGTTAAAGTTTGGGTTAGTGTTAGGTTTAGCTTAGGTTTAGGGTTTGGGTTAGCTTTAGGGTTTGCATTAGGGTTAGTGTTAGTGTTAGGTGTAATGTTAGTTTTAGTGTTAGGATTAAGGTTAAGTTTTGGGTTTGTGTTAGGCATGTGGTTTTGGTTATGGTTAGATTTAGGGCAAGAGTTTTGGTCAGAGATAGGGTTACAGTTTTAGTTAGAGTTAGGGCTAGGGTTAGTGTTAAGTTTAGGGGAGTTTTGGGTTTAGAATTAGTGTTTGGTTAGAGTTAAAGTAAGGTTTAGGTTGAGTGTTAGTGTTAGGGTTAGTGTTAGGTATAGGGTTAAGTTTAGTTTGAGGCTTAGGGTGAGTCTTAGGGTTATGGTTACCTTTAGGTTTAGGGTTGGGGTTAGGGTTAGGATTACGTTAATGTTAGGATATATTTTAGGTTTTATGTTAGTGTTAGGGTTAGGGTTAGTGTTATGGTGAATGTTAGTGTTCGGGTTAGGTTCACGTTAGCATTAAGTTTAGGGTTCGTGTTAGGGTTAGCGTTAGGATTAGTGTTAGGTTTAGGTTTAGGGTGAGGGTTAGAGTTAGGGTTATGTCAGTGTTAGGTTAGTGTTATGGTTAGGGTTAGCGTTAGTTTTAGGGTTACGGTTAGGGTTAGGATTTGTTCTTAGGGTTAGTGTTATGGTTAGAATTAGGTTAGGGTTAAGGTTAGGGTTCGTGTTAGGGTAAGAGTTAGGGTGAGTGTTAGGTTTAGGTTTAGGTTTAGGATTAGGGTTAGGGTAAGGGTTCGTGTTAGTGTTTGGATTAGGGTTATATTTAGGTTTAGGGATACACTTAGGGTTTTGTTTGGTGTTAGTGTTAGGTAAACCTAACACTAGGGTTAGGGTTAGGGTGAGAGTTAGAGATAGGGTTTGGTTTAGGAGTAGGGTTAGGTTTATTTCTAGGGTTAGTGTTAGAATTATGGTTAAGGTTAGGGTTAGGTTTAGTTTTAGGGTTAGGGTTATGGTTAGGATAGGATTAAGTTTAGGTTTAGAGTAAGTCTTAGATTTGGGTTTAGCTTTAGGGTTACTGTTAGGGTTAGGGTTATGGTTAGCATTAGGGTTAGACTGAGCCTTAGGGTTAGGTTTAGTTAAGGGTTATGGTAAGGGTTAGGGTTAGTGTTAGGTTTAGGTTTTGGGTTAAAGTTAGTGTTAAGTTTAGGGTTAGGTTGAGCGTTAAGTTTTGTGAGAGGGTTAAGTTTGGGGTAAGGGTTAGTGTAAACATTTGCGTTAGGGTTAGTGTTAGAATTAATGTTAGGTTTAGGTTTATGGTTAGGGTTAGGTACGGGAAAAGGTTAGGTTTAGGTTAGTTTTAGTGTTAGGGTTAGTGTTATTTTTAGAGTTAGGGTTAGGGTTAGGCTTAGGTTTCGTGTTAGGGTTAGGGTTAGGGTTAGAGTTAGGTGTAGGGTTAGTGTTTGTTTAGGGTTAAGTTTAGGATTATGACTAGGGTTAGGCTTATGGTTAGTGTTAGGCTTAGGTTTAAAATTAATTTTTGGCTTAGGTTTAGATTTAGTTTATGGTTTGTGTTAGGGTTAGATTAGGTTAGGATTGGCATTACGGTGAGGTTTAGGTTTGGAGTTAATATTAGGGTTATGGTTATTGTTAGGATTAGGGTTAGGGTATGTGTTAGGTTTAAGGTTAGGGATAATGTTATGGTTAAATAATGGTTAGGGTTAGCTTTGGTGTTTGGATTAGAGTTAGGGTTATGGTTTTTGTTAGGTTTAGGCTTAGGGTTAGGTTTAGGGTTAGAGTTATGGTTATGATTAGGGTTAGTATTGGGGTCTGGCTTACTCTAAGGTTTACTTTAGGGTTAGGGTTACTGTTATGGTTAGTGGTAGGTTTTATATTAGTGTTAATGTTAGGGTTAGTGTTAGGGTAATGGTTAGGATTAGGGTTAGTTTTAGGTTTAGGGTTAATTTTAGGGTTAAATTTAGGGTTCATCTAAGGTTTAGGGTTAGAATTAGGGTCAAGGAAAGCTTTAGGTTTAGTGTTAGGATTAGGGTTAGGTTAAGGAATATTTTTAAATTTAGTGATATGTTTAGGTTTAGTGTTATGGTTAGGTTTATTGTTATGGTACGGGTTAGAGTTAGGGATAGTTTTATTGTTTTGGTTAGATTTAGGGTTAGCATTATTGTTAGGGTATGTGGTAAAGTTCAGTTAAAGTTCAAGGTTAGTGTTAGGGTTAGGGTTAGGCTTATGGTTATGATTATTTTTAGAGTTAGGTGTAGGTTTAAGTTTAGTGTTAGGGTTAGTGTTAGGGTTCATGTTATTGTGTGTGTTAGGGTTAGTGTTAGGGATAGTGTTAGGGTAACGGTTAGGATTAGGTTTAGGTTTAGGGTTAATGTTAGTGTTAGGTGTAGGGTTAGTGTTATTGATAGGGTTAGGTTTGGGTGAGGATTAGGGTTAGAGTTATGGTTAGGGTTGGGTAAAGGGTTAGAGTTAGGGTTAGTGTTATGGTTAGGGTTAACACTTGGTTTGAAATTAGTGTTTGGGATAGGGTTAGAGTTAGGTTGATGTTTAGTGTTAGAGTTAGTGATAGGTTAAAGTTAGGTTTAGGGTGAAGTTTAGGGTTACTGTTAATGTTAGGGTTATTGTTAACATTAGTGTTAATTTTAGGGTTAGGGTTAGGTTTAGTCTTAGATTTAGGGTTAGGTTTAGTGTTAGGGTTAGGGTTCATTTAAGGGTTAGGTTTAGGGATTGTTTTTGGTTTAGGATTAGTGTTAGGGTTCGTTTTAAGTTTAGGGTTAAAATTAGGGTTAGGGTTAGGTTTAGGGTTAGGATTAGAGAAAGTATTAGGGTTATGGTTCAGGTCTGGGTTAATGTTACTGTTAGGGTTAGGGTTAGAGATAGGGTTAGTGTTAAGGTTAGAGTTAGAAGTAGGGTTTGTGTTAGTTTTAGTGTTATGTTTAGTGTTAGGGTAATGGTTAGGATTAGGGTTAGGGTTAGTGTTAGGTGTAGGGTTTGGGTAGGGTTAGGGTTAGGGATAGTATTAGGGTTATGGTTACTTTTAAAGGGAGTGATAGGGTTAGGATTGCATATAGAGTTAGTGTTAGGGTTAGGGTTCAGGTTAGCGTTATGGTCAGGTAACATTTAGGGTTGGGCTTAGGTTAGGGTTGGAGTTATGGATTAGGTTAGGATCTCTGTTAAGGTTAGGTTTCGGTTATGGTTATGGTTAGGGTTATGGTTATGGTTAGAACTAGGTTTAGAGTTATTGTTAGGTTTACTGTTAGGATTATTGTTAGGGTTAGGGTTAGGGTTATGTTTATTGTTAGATTTAGGGTTTGTTTAAGGATTTGGGTTAGAGTTAGTGTCCGTGTTAGGGTTAGGCTTAGGGTTATGTTTAAGATTAAACATAGGGTTAAAATTAGTGTTTGGTTTAGGGTTAGACTTACGTTTATGGTTAGTGTTATGGTTAGTATTAGGTTAACATTAGGTAGAAGGTGAGGTTTATGGTTAGTGTTAGTGTTAGGGTTACGCTTAGGTTTTGTTTTAGGGTTAGGTTTAGGGTTAGGGTTATTGTTAGGTTTAGGATTTAGGTTAGGATTAGTGTTAGGTGTAGGGTTAGGTTTAGGGTTTGTGATTAGGTTAGGTTTAGGATTAGGTTTAAACACAGTGTTGGTGTTACTGTTAGAATTATGGGGTGAGTGTTAGGTTTAGTGTTAGGTTTAGTGATTGTATTAGGGTTAGTGTTAGGGTTAGATTTAGGGTTTGGGTTATGGCTTGTGTTAGGGGTAAAATTAGGTTTAGAGTTAGAGTAACTGTTAAGGTTAGGGATAATGTTACTTTAAAGTTAGTGTTAGGTTTAGTGTTAGGTTTAGAGTTATGTTTAGTGTTACAGTTAGTGTTAGTGTCAGGTTTAGGTTTAGTTGTAGTGTTTGGGTTAGGGTTAGGTTTAGGGTTACATAAGGGTTAGTGTAACGTCTACGTTGGGGTCAGGGTTATGGTTTGGTTTAGGGTTTGTTTTAGGGTTACGGTTAGATTTGGTTTTAGTGTTTGTGTTAGGGTTAGGTATAGGGTTAGGTTAGTCTTAGTGTTAGGGTTAGGATTAGGTTTAGGGTTACCATTATTGTTAAGGTTATGGTTTGGTTGAGGGTTAGGGTTAATGATATGTTTAGGGTGTGGCTTCGTGTTAGGGTTAGTGTTAGGTTTAGTGTTACGTTTAGCATTAGGGTTCAGGTTAATTAAGGTGTGGTGTTAGGATTAGGTTAAGGTTAGGGTTATGGATTGGGTTAGGGTTTGTGTTAGGTTTAGGGTTAGCATTAGGTTTGGGTTAGGGTTAGGGTTATGGTTAGTGTTAGGGTTAGTGTAAGGTTTAGTGTCAGTGATAGTGTTAGGGTTAGGTCTAGGGTTAGGGTTCGTGTTAGAGTTAAGGTTAGGTTGTGGGTTAGGTTTGGTGTTTTGGTTAGTTTTAAGTTTAGGGTTAGGGTTAGTGTTAGGGCTAGGTTTAGGGTATTGGTTAGGATTACATTTTTGGTAGTTTTAGGGTTCATATTAGGGTTAGGATTAGGTTTAGGGTTAGGTTAAGTGTTAGGGATAGGGTTAGTGTTTGGGTTAGGGATAGTATTAAGGTTAGAGATAGGTAAAGTCAGGGTTAGTGTTAGGCTTAGGGTTAGGGTAAGTGTGAGGCTTAGGATTAAAGTTAGGTTTAGTTCTATGTTTGGGGTTACTGTTAGGTTTAGCTTCAGTGTTAGTGTTAGGGTTATGGTTAGGTTTAGTGTTAGGTAAAAGTTAGGGTTAGGGTTAGGTTTCTGTTTAGGTTTAGGGTTAGTTTTAGAGTGAGGGTTAGGATTAGGGTTTAGGGTTAGTGTTAAGTTTAAAATTAGGTTTGTGTTAAGGTTAGGGGAGGTTTAGGGTTTGTGTTAATGTTAGTGGTAGGATTACTGTTAGGATAGGGTTACAGTTATTTTTAGTGTAAATTTATGATTAGAATTAGGGTTTGGATTAGTGTTAGTGTTAGGGTTATGTTTAGTGTTAGTGTTAGGGTTAAGGTCAGAGTTAATGTTAGTGTTAGTGTTAGGGTTAGGGTTAGGGTTAGGTTTATTGTTATGCTTAGGATTAGGGTTAATGATAGTTTAAGTGTTAGAGTTAGGGTTAGGATTAGTTTTACGCTTAGGTTTAGGATTAGGGTTAGGTTTATTGTTAGGGTAAATGTTAGGGTTCGGGTTAGGCTTAGGTTTTGTGTTTGGTTTAGGGTTAGAGTTAGTTTTAGAATTAGGTGTAGGTTTAAGTTTAGTGTTAGGATTAGTGTTAGGGTTCAGTTTATGGTTTGTGTTAGCATTACAGTCAGCATTAGGGATTGTGTTAGGGTTAGGGTTAGGGTTACGGTTAAGATTAGGGTTAGAGTTAGGGTTCAGATTAGCATTAGGGTTAGTGTTAGGGTTAATGTTAGGTTTAGGGTTAGGGTTAAGGTTAGGCTTAGTGATAGGTTTAGTGTCACTGTATGTGTTATCGATAGGGTTAGGGTTAGGATTAAGACTACAGTTAGGAGTATGGTTAGGTTAGGGTTAGGGTTATGGTGTGGGTTACAGTTTATGTTATGGTTAGGTTTATGCTTAGGTATAAGGCTACATTTATGGTTAGGTTTAGGGATAGGGTTGCAGCTAAGTTTAGGTTTAGTGTTAGGTTTAGTATTAGGTTTCTGTTTATGGTTATGGTTAGATTTAGCATTAGGTCTAATTTCACCATTAGGTTTAGTGTTAGGGTAAAGTTTAGGGTTAGTTTTAGGGTTTGGGTTAGTGTTAGGCTTAGGGTTAAGGTTGGGAATAGGGTTAGGGTTAGTGTTAGTGTTATGGTTAGGTTTAGCTTTAGCATTAGTGTTAGTTTTGGTGTTAGGGTTAGGTTTACAGTTAGGGTTAGTGTTAGGGTTATGGTTTGTGTAAGAGTTAGGTTTACTGTTATGGTTTGTGTTAAGGTTAGTGTTATGGATAGGTTTTGCGTTAAATTTATTAATAAGGTTAGAGTTACGGTTAGCATATTGGTTCGAGTTAGGTTTAGGGTTAGGTTTGGGGTTAGTTTTTGGTTTACGGGTAGGGTAAGAGTTACATTTAGGGTTAGGGTTTTGGTTAGGGTTAGAGTTAGTGTTAGGGTTTTGGTTAGGTGTAGGTTAAGTGTTAAGGTTAGGGTTAGTGTGAGGGTTATGGTTGGGATAAGGTTAGGGTTAGGGTTACTGTTACTGTTAGCTTTAGGGTTAGGGTTTTGTAAGTGTTAGGGTTACAGTTAGGGTTAGTGTTAGGGTTAAGGTTAGGATTGAGGTTAGTGTTAGGGTTAGGATTAGTTTTAGGTTTAGGGTTACTTTTAGAGTTATGGTAAGGATTACTGTTACAGTTAGGTTTAGGGTTAGGATTTGTGTTAGGCTTAGGGTTAAGTTTAGTGTAATCGTTAGAGTTATAGGTAGAATTAGTGTTAGGTTTCGGATTAGTGTTAGTGTTACATTTGTGTTAGAGTTAGTGTGAGGGATAGTGTTAAGGTTATGGTTAGGGTTAGTTTTAGGATTAGGGTTAGGTTTAGTGTTAGTGTTAGGGTGAGGTTTTGTGTTATGCTTAGGGTTATGGTTAGGGTTTGGGTTAGGGTTAGTGTTAGGTTTATGTTTAGGGTTAGGTAAGTGTTAGGGTTTCGGTTATGTTAGAGTCAGTGTTATGGTTAAAGTTAGGGTTTGTGTTAGGGTTAGGATTAGAGCAAATATTAGGGTTAAGGTTAGGGTCATTATTAGTGTTAGGGTTAGGCTTAAGGTTATTTTATGGTTAGGGTCAGTTTTGGGGTTAGGTTTAGTGTTAGGGTTAGGGTTAGTGTTAATGTTAGTTTTAGGGTTAGTGTTAGTTATAGGGTTAGGGTTCATGTTATGGTTAGTGTTAGTGTTAGTGTTAGATTTAGGGTTCGTGTTATTGATAAGTTTAGTTTTAGGTTTAGGGTTAGGGTTAAGGTTAGTGTTAGGGTTAGGGTTAGGGTTAGGTTAAGGGTTAGGTTTAGTGTTAGGGTAAGTGTTAGGGTTAAGATTAGGTTTAGGTTTAGTGTAAGGGTTAGGTTTAGGTTTAGTTTTATGATTAGGAGTAAGGTTAATTAAGTGTTATGGTTAGTGTTAGGGTTCAGGTTATGGTTTGTGTTAGGTTTGCTGCCAGGTTTATAAATTGTGTTAGGATTAGGATTAGATTAGGGTTAAAGTTAGTGTTACGGTTAGAATTAGGGCTAGAATTAGGGTTAGGATTAGCGTTAGGATTAGTATTACTGTTAGTGTTAGGTTTAAGGTTAGGTTTAGGTTAGGGTTTGTGATAGGTTTAGGGTTGGTGTTAGTTTTAATGTTAGTTTAGGGTTAATGTCACTGTTTGTGCTAGGGATAGGTTTAGGTTTAGGGTTAGGAATATGGCTAGGATTAGGGTTAGGTTAGTTTTAGGTTAAGAATTAGTGTTAGATCATATGACTTAAGAAATTTATCAATGTCTTCACTATCTTCTATTTTATTGGAATATAGGTTTTCAAAATAATTTCTAATTGTCTTCTGTATTTCTGTAGCATCTGTTGTGATATTGCCTTTTTCATCCCATATGTTAGTAATTTGAGTTCTCTCTCTTCTTCTGTTCGTTAGCATGTCTAATGGTCTGTCGATCTTATTTATTTTTTCGAAGAACCAACTTTTAGTTTTGTTAATTTTTTCAATAGTTTCTTTTGTTTCAATTTCATTGATTTCTTCTCTGATTTTAATTATTTCTTGCCTTCAGCAGAAGGCAAACAACATTTGCTGTTGTATTGCTCTTCCTTTTTTAGGGCTTTGAAATGAAGTGTGAGCTCATTTATTTGTTGTTGTTTTTTTTTTTTTTTTTTCTTTCTTTGAGGAATGACCTCCAGGCGATGAATTTCCCTCTTAAAACTGCTTTCATTTTGTCCCATAGGTTCCGATATGTTGTGTCTGTATTTTCATTTATCTCTAAGAATTTTTTGATTTCCTCCTTTATGTCTTCTGTAACCCATTGATCATTCAGTAACATATTGTTCATTTTCCATGTGATGTAGGATTTTTCCTTCCTTCTTTTATCATTGATTTCCAGTTTCATTCCATTATGATAAAATGCATGGTATTATCTCCACCCCTTTATATTTACTGAGGGTTGCCCTATGGCATAATATATGGTCTATTTTTGAGAAGGATCCATGTGCTGCTGAGAAAAAGGTATATCCACTTGATGATGGTTGATATATTCTATATATGTCAGTTAAGTCTAGGTTATTGATTGTGATATTGAGTTCTATAATTTCTTTATTCAACTTTTGTTTGGAGGATCTGTCCAATGGTGAGAGAGGTGTGTTGAAGGCACCCATTAATTATTATTGTTGTCTATTTGATTCTTGAACTTGAGGAGAATTTGTTTTATGAACGTCGCAGCACCATTATTTGGTGCATAAATATTGATAATTGTTATGTCTTGTTGGTGAATGGTTCCTTTTAACAGTATATAATGTCCTTCCTTATCCCTTTTGATTAACTTAGTCTTGAAGTTGATTTTATTCGATATGAGGATGGCCACCCCTGCTTGCTTATGAGGACCGTGTGCGTGGTATATTTTTTCCCAACATTTCACCTTCAGCTTGTGTATGTCTTTTCCGATCAGATGTGTCTCCTGGAGGCAGCATATTGTTGGATTTGTTTTTTAATCCATTTTACCAGCCTATGTCGCTTTATTGGAGAGTTTAAGCCATTAACATTTAGAGTTACTATTGATATATGGTTTGTACTTCCAGCCATGTTTGATTGTTGAACTTTTTTTTTAAATTTAATTTGTTTCTCCATGATTAGCTTTCCCCCCACCCTCTGTCTTTACTGAGGCACTTCCCACTGATGGTTTTGGTTATTGTTTTTCATTTCTTCCTCATGTAGAGTTTTGCTCAAGATGCTTTGCAATGCTGGTTTTCTGGCTGCAAATTCTTTTAACTTTTGTTTATCATGAAAGATTTTTATTTCGTTGTCATACCTGAAGCTTAATTTTGCTGGATACAGAATTCTTGGTTGGCATCCATTGTCTTTCAGTGTTTGAAATACATTGTTCCAGGATCTTCTCGCTTTCAGCGTCTGTGATGAAAAATCCGTTGTTAACCTTATTGGTTTACCCCTGAATGTAATCTGCCTCTTTTTTCTTGTAGCTTTTAATATTTTCTCTTCGTTCTGTATATTGGATATCTTCATAACAATGTGTCTTGGCATTGGTCTACTGTGATTTTGTAAGTTCGGTGTCCTGTATGTATCTACAATTTGTATATCCATTTCCTTTTTTATTTCTGGAAAGTTTTCTGTAATTATTTCATTCAGCAGGTTACTCATTCCCTTGGTTTCAATCTCTATACCTTCCTCTATCCCAATGACTCCTAATTTTTTTTTTTATGTTATCCCATATCTCTTGGATGTTTTTGTCGTGATTTTTTACCAGCCTTTCTGAGTTGGCTAGACTTTTTTCAATATGATATATTTTGTCTTCATTATCTGATGTTCTGGCTTCTACTTGCTCCACTCTGTTACTGATACTCTCATTTGAGTTTTTAATTTGGTTTATAGTTTCCTTCATTTCTAGCATTATTGTTTGAATTTTTTATAATCTCTATCTCCTGATAATGATGCTTAACTTCTTCTTTTATCTGTTTATGTAATTCAATTTCAATGTGTTCTTTCACTGTTTGAATTTGCTGTCTCATATCCTCTTTAAGGTTCCATTCCATCTGTCTCAGGTATTCCTTGAGTTCTTTATATGACCATTTTTTTGATGACTCTAGGTCCTCCTGAATATTTAGGCTCTACTGCATTGTTTGTACTCCTTTACTTCCTTGCTTTTTCATGCTGCTCATGTTACTTCTTGTTCTGTTTGACTGCTGAGTTACTGTTTACTCCTATAAATTTATTTGATGCTTGGGAGGAAAGGTATTAGAAGGGAATGGAAGAGTCACTAAAGAGAATGAGAGTAAGCAGGTAGAATTCAAGGAAGGGGGAATAAGAAAATTGAAAAGAAATGAGAAGACAAAAGAAAAAAATAGAAAATTAAAAAAGAAAAAAAATAAAAAAATTAAAAATTAAAATTAAAATTAAAAAAATAAAAAAATTAAAAAAAAGAAATTTTAAGAACAACAACAAAAAAATGAAAATAAAAAAAAACCCAAATAAAAAAAAAATAATAAATGCAGTCTTAGAGTTTGATTAACTTCTCTTCCAGGAGGTGGAGCTGTGCCCACTGGGCCAAGCTTCTCCTCTCGATACATGGGAACCAATCACTGTGCAGCAGCTCCTCCTCCCAGACTGGGCGGGTCTCCAATCCTGAGTGCCTAGGGCCTCCTCTTGTGTCTAGTCACCTCCCCACTTTTCCTCAAGCCAGGCCCTGCTCACCGGTGACGCTCACCACAATACTGGCTACACATCAGGTCTGCTGCTCCCAGAAGCCCTGTTTTCATAAACGAATAGGCACACTCTCCCTGTTTGCCATTCCCTTAGACCCTAAGTTTGTAGAGCTTGGGGCTGAGAATGCTCAGCGAAATTTGCTTGCCCTCTGGTAGTCATGCCCCCGGTAGCTGGTGCAAGAGACCTCAGTTGTCAGCACTGGTGAGAGCGGTAGCCGGAAGTTCTGCGCCACGGGTCCCGTGCCACTCCTGATTCCGTCGGTCTGGCTATCGTGCTCACAGGAGAGCTGGGAGGGGCCCTTATGGGAGAGCTGGGAGGGGCCCTTAAGGTTTCCCCACTGTGTGGAGAGGGAAGGCTAGGAGATTACATACATGTCGCCGCTGGTTTCAATGAAGTTATCTCCTCCACCGCATTCTGGTGACGTCAGTTCTCTGCCATGGCAGTATCCCATGCAAATGGCTACAGTTCGTTTCCCTTTGCTGGGTGACCAATGCAACAGGTGGGTCCTGACTGGCTCTCCCAAGCCCGGTTTCAATCCTGTGGCCACTGCCTATGAAGGCTCAATTGGCATTTACCTCTGTAGGTGCAGAAGGGCCGACCAGTTGTTTCAGCGGGATGGTTTAATGCTGAGTCACAGCAGTTTGTCTGCGAGAAGCAGGTGAACAGGAGCTTGAATTCAGCCGATCCGGGCTCAGTGTGTGTTCTGAGAGGCTCAGACTGTTTGCCCCAGATCCACGTCAGCTCAGCATTGCCTAGTGATCCTGAGCAAACAGCTTTTAGACGGTTTATGACTCCCTATGCCCGCACAGCTGAAGAGGTCAGAGACTTGATCTCTCCACGTCTGCTGCCATGTTGAAGCGAAATGGATGGCACTAGAGCAGATTATGCTAAGTGAAGCTAGCCAATCCCTAAAAAACAAATGCCAAATGTCTTCTTTGATATAATGAGAGCAACTAAGAAAAGAGCAGGCAGGAAGAGCAGGAGGATAACATTAACATTAAACAGAGACATGAGGTGGGAGGGAAAGGGAGAGAAAAGGGAAATTGTATGGAAATGGAAGGAGACCCTCATTGTTATACAAAATTACATATAAGAGGTTGTGAGGGGAATGGGAAAATAAACAAGGAGAGAAATGAATTACAGTAGATGGGGTAGAGAGAGAAGATGGGAGGGGAGGGGAGGGGGCATAGTTGAGGATAGGAAAGGTAGCAGAATACAACAGTCACTAATATGGCATTATGTAAAAATGTGGGTGTGTAACCGATGTGATTCTGCAATCTGTATTTGGGGTAAAAATAGGAGTTCATAACCCACTTGAATCCAATGTATGAAATATGATATGTCAAGAGCTCTGTAATGTTTTGAAGAACCAATAATAATAATAAAAAATAGTGTTAGGGTTAGTATTAGGGTTAGGTTAGGGTTAGTATTAGCGTTAGGTTTAGGGTTTGGTATAGGTTTTTGGTGTGGGTTATGCTTAATGTTAGGATTAGTATTAGGCTTAGGTTTAGGGCTATGGTTAGGGCTAGGGTTAGGGATAGGGTTATGGTTAAGTTTAATGTTAGTGTTAGTTTTAGTGTTAGGTTTAGTGTTAGGGTTCTATTTATGGATAGGGTTAGTTTTAGTGTGAGGGCTAGGGTTTAGTTTTAGTGTTAGGGTAAGGTTTAAGTTTAGGTTTAGGGTTTGGGTTAGTTTAAGGTTTAGGAATAAGGTTGGTTTTATTGTTAAGTTTAGTGTTAGGGTAAGGGTTAATTTTTGGGTTAGGGTTAGGGTTAGTTTTTGTGTTAGGTTTAGGTTTATGGTTAATGTTAGTGTTAGGGTTAGTGTTAGGGTTAGGGTTTGTGTTGGGGTTAGTGTTATGGATGTTTTTTGCATTAGGTTTAGTTTTAAGGTTAGAGTTATGGTAAGATTAGTGTTAGAGTTAGGATTAGGGTTAGGTTTAGGGTTAGGTTTATGATTAGTTTTAGGGTTACAGGTAGGGTTAGGGTTAGTTTTAGGGTTAGAGTTTTGGTTAGGGTTAGGGTTAGTGTTAGGGTTAGGGTTAGGTTTAGGTTTAGGGTTAGTGATAAATTTAGGGTTAGTGAGAGGTTTATGGTTAGGGTTAGGGTTAATGTTAGGGTTAGGATTAGGGTTAATGTTATGGTTAGGTTTAGGGATGGGGTTAGGTAAGGGTTAGGGTTAAAGTTAGGGTTAGTGTTAGGGTTAAAGTTAGGGTTGAGGTTAATGTTAGGGCTAGGGTTACATTTAGGGTTAGGGTTACTGTTAGGGTTAGGTTTACATATACATTTAGTGTTAGGGTTGGGTTTAGGATTTATGTTAGGGTTAGGGTTAGGGTTGGTGTAATTGTTAGGATTATGGTTAGGATTAGGGTTAGTGTTAGGTTTAGTGTTAGTGTTAGTGTTTGTGTTAGAATTAGTGTTTGGGATAGTGTTAGGTTTAAGGTTAGGGTTACTGTTAGAGTTAGGGTTAGGGTTAGGTTTAGGTTTGATGTTAGTTTTAGGGTGAGGTTTCGTGTTAGGTGTAGGGTTAGGGTTAGGGTTGGGGTTGGGGTTAGTGTTAGTTTTATTGTTAGGGTTAGTGTTAGGTTAGTGTTAGGGTTAGAGTTAGGTAAGGGTAAGGGTTTGTGATATATTAGGGTCAGGGTAATGGTTTAGGTTTGGGTTTGTGTTAGGATTAGGGTTAGGTTTAGGGTTAGTCTTAGGGTTAGGTTTAGGGTTTGGTTTAGGGTGAGGGTTAGTGGTAGGGTTAGTGTTTGTGTTCGTTTTAAGGTTAGGGTTAGGGTTAGTGTTAGGATTAGTGTTAGGGTTAGGATTATGTTTAGAGATAGTTAAGTTTAGCGTTAGGTTTAGTTTAGGGTCATCATTATGGTTCGGGTTAGGGTTTCTGTTAGGATGAGGTTTAGGTTTATTGTTACAGTTAAGGTTACTGTTAGGATTAGTGTTAGGGTTACAGTTAGGTTTAAGAGAGTATTATGGTTAGGGTTAGTTTTAGGTTTAGTGTTAGGGTTAGGGTTAGGTTTTGGGTTAGGGTTATGGTTAGTTTTAGGGTTAGGATTAATGTTAAGCTTAGGGTAAGTGTTATGGTTAGTGTTAGTGTTAGGGTTAGGGTTAGGTTAAGTTTTAAGTTTAGGGTAGTGTTATAGTTAGTGTTAAGGTCAGTTAGAGTTAAGGTTTGTGTTTGTGTTAGAGTTAGTGGTTAGTGTAATGTAACGGTAAGTCTCAGGTTTAGATTAGGGTCAGGGTTATGGTTAGGGTTAGGGTTTGTGTTAGGGATAGTTTTAGGGTTAGCATTACATTTAGGGTTAGGGTTATGATTGGTGTTTGGGTTAGGGTTAGGTTTAGTATTAGAGTTAGAGTTAGGGTTCATGTTATGTTTAGGGTTATGTTTATGCTTAGGATTAGTGTTAGGGTTAGGATTAGGTTTAGGGAGAGTGATAAAGTTAGAAATAGGTTTAATATTAGGATTAGTATTAGGGTTAGGGCTAGTGTTAGGTTTAGGTTAAGAATTAGTGTTAGTGTTAGTGTAAGGGTTAGGGTTAGAATTAGCATTAGGGTTAGTGTTAGAGTTAGGCTTCATGTTCAGATTAGGGTTTGGGTTCATTTTAGAGTTAGGTTTGGGGTTAGAATTAGTGTTAGGGTTAGTGTTAGGGTTTGGGTTATGATCTGCTTTAGGGTTAGGTTTAGGATTATCTTGAGGTTTAGGTTTAGTATTAGAATTCAGGTTAGGGTTAGAGTTAGTGTCAGTGTTAAGGTTAGGATTATATTTAGGGTTATTATTAGGGCTAGGGTTAGAGTTTGGGTGAGGCTTAGGCTTAGTGGTATAGTTAGGGTTAGGGTTCATGTTATGGTTAGGGTTAGCATTAGTGTAAGACTTAGTGTTCAGTTTAGCTTTAGAGTTAGTGCTAGGTAAGGTTTAGCCTTAGGGTTTGTTTAGGATTAAGATTATGGATTGGGTTATGCTTTTTGTTAGGATTTGGGATTAGTGTTAGATTTAAGGTTAGGGTTAGGGTTAGGTTTATGGTTAGTGTTAGGTTTAGGGTTAGAGTTAGGGTTACTGTTAGGTTTAGGGTATAAGTTTGGGGTTTGTGTTATAGTTAGTGTTAGTGTTAGGGTTAGGGTTAGTGTTAAGGTTAGTGTTAGGTTTAGGATTAGGGTTAGGGTTTTCATTCTTGTTAGGGTTAGGTTTAGGTTTAGTTTTAAGGTTAGGGTTATTGTTAAGGATAGTGTTAATATTCAGTTAGGATTAAGGTTAGTATTTGAGTTAGAGTTAGTGGTTAGGTTTAGGTAAGAATGGGGTTAAGTGTTAGATTAGTGTCAGGATTATAGTTTTGGTTAGGGTTTGTGTTAGGGTACAGTTAGAATTAGTGTTAGTGTAAGGGTTAGTGTTAGTGTTAGTGTTAAGGTTAGGGTTAGGTTTAAGGTTAGTTTTAGGGTTAGGGTTAGGGTTTTGGTGAGGGTTGGGCTTAGTGGAATGGTTAGGTTTAGTGTTAGTGTTAGGATTAGGTTTAGTGTTAGAGCTATTGTTAGGGTTAGGATTAGGGTTAGGTTTAGGTAAGGGTTGGCATTATTGTTAGATTAGGGTTAGGGTTATGGTTTTGGTTAGAGTTTGTTTTTGAGTTAGGGTAGGGTTAAGGTTAGGTTTAAGGTTAGGGTTAAAGTTTGGGTTAGTGTTAGGGTTAGTGTTAGGGTTAGATTTAGGGTTAGGTTTAATTTTAGGTTTAGGATTAGGTTTAGGTTTAGCGTTCAGTTTAGGCTTAGGTTTACGGTTCATGTTAGAGATTTGGTTCGGTTTAGGATTAGAGTTCATGTTAGGGTTTGGTTTATGGTTAGTGATAGTATTAGGTTTTGTTTTAGGTTTAGGTTTAGTGTTATGATTAGGGTTAGGTTTAAGATTAGAATTAGTGTTATGGTTAGGGTTATAGTTCAGTTTAAGTTTAGTTTTGGGTTTAGGGTTATGGTTAGGGTGAGGTTTAGGCTTAGTATTTTGTAGGTTTAGGTTTAGGGTAGGGTTAGGATTAGTGTTAGGTTTATGGTTAGGGTTAGTGTTATCGTTAAAGTTATTGTTAGGATTAGTGTTAGTGTTAGGCTTAAGATTAGTGTTAGAGTTTGTGGTACTATTAGGGGTACAGTTAGGGTTAGTGTTATGGTTCGGGTTAGTGTTAGGGCTGGTGTTTGGGTTTGTATTTGGTTTAGGTTTGGGGTTAGGTCTAGGGTAAGTGTTAGGGTTAGGCTTAGGGTTTGGCTTAGGTTCAGCATTAAAGAAAGGGTTAGGTTTAGAGTTCTTGTTAAAGTTAGGTTTAAATTGAGGGTTTGGTTTAGTGCTAAAGGTTAGGGTTAAGATTAGGTTTACAGATAGTTTCAATTTTAGGGATAGGTTTAGTGTTAGGGTTAGGTTTAATGTTTGTGGAAGTGTTCAGGTTAGGGTTAGGGTTAGTGTTAGGGTTAGTGTTATGGTTAGGGTTACACTTAGGTTTAGTGTTAGGTTTAGGATTAGGTTTACGTTTAGGGTTAGGATTAGGGTTAAGTTAGGGTGATGGTTAGTGTTAGTATTAGGTTAGGGTTAGGGTTAGTGTTTGAGTTAAGTTTAGAATTTGGGTTAGTGTTAATATTAGGGTTAAGATTAGAGATAGTTTTTGTGTAAGGGTTAGGATAATTGTTAGGGTTAGATTAGGGTTATGTTTGTGTTAGGGTTAGTATTAGGGTAATGGTTAAGTTTAGAGGTAGGGTTAGTGTTAGAGTTAGGGTTAGAATTTGTTTTAGGATTAGGGTGAGTTCTAGGGTAAATTTAAGGTTTCATATTAGGGTTAGGTTTAGGTCCAGTGCTATGGTTACAATTTGGGTTAGTGTTATGGTTAGGGTTAGGTATAGAGTTAAGTTAAGTGATAGGTTTAGGGTTAGGTATAGTGTTAGGTTTAGGGTTAGGTTTAGGTGTCTTGTTATGGTTAGGCTTAGGGTTAGGTTTAGATTTATTGATAGGGTTAATATTAGGGTTACTGTTTTTGTTAGGGTAAGTGTTAAGATTAGGGTTAAGGTTCTGGTTACGCTTAGGTTTAGTTTTAGAGTTAGGGTTAGGGTTACGGTTAGTTGTATGGTTAGGGTTTGTGTTAGAGTTAGTGTTAGGGTAAGATTTTTGGTTAAGAGTAGGGTTAGTTTAGTGTTAGGGTTTGGGTTAGTGTTAGTATTTCATTTATAATTAGAGTTTGGGTTAATGTTAATGTTAGGGTTAGGGTTAGGATTAACATTAGTGTTAGGTTTAGGGATAGGGTTAGGGTTAGGCTTAGCTTTAGGGATAGAGTTAGGGTTTTGATTAGGGTTAGTGTTAGGTTTAGGGTTAGGGTTAGGTAAGGGTTAGGGTTAGGGTTAGTTTACGGTAGGTTTATGGTTTTCCTTAGGGTTTATGTTACGGGTAGTGTTAAGATTCTAGTTACGCTTAGGTTTAGGGTTAGGGTTATGGTTACGGTTAGTGTTAGTGATAATGTTAGGTTTAGTGTTAGAGCTAGGGTTTGCATTAGGGTTAGGGTTAGTGTTAGGTTTATTGATAGGGTTAGAATTAGTGACAAGGTTATTGTTAGGATAAGGATTAGTGTAATTGTTAGGGTTAGGGTTAGGTTTATGTTTAAGTTTAGTGTTAGGGTTAGGGTTAGTGTAAGTATAGCTTTAGGGTGTGGTTAATGATAGGGTTAGGGTTAGGTTTTGGTTTAAGTTTCTAAGGGTTACTGTTAGGGTTAGTGTTAGGGTTAGTGTTAGGATTAGATTCAGAGTTAGTTTTAGTGTTAGTGGTAGGTTTAGTGTTATGATTAGAGTTCATGTTAAGTTAGGGTTAGGGTTAGTGTTAGGCTTAAGTTTAGTGTTAACGTTAGTGTTTCTGTTAGGTTTATGGTTAAGATTAAGTACAGTGCTAGGGTTAGGGCTAGATTTACTGTTAGTGTTAGGGTTAGGATTTGAGTTACATTTAATGTCATGGTTACTCTTAGAAAAGGGTTAGGATTAGTGTTAGGGTAGGGTTAGTTTTAGCTTCAGTTTTATGGTTAGTGTTATTGATAGGGTTAGGTTTAGGTAACGGTTAAGGTTAGAGTTGGGTTATGTTTAGGGTTATGGTTTGAGTTGGTGTTTGTGTTAGAGTTAGTGTTACGGTTATGTGTAGGGTTAGGGTTAGTGTTAGGGTTAGAATTAAGGTTAGGTTGCAAATTATTGTTCGGGTTAGTGTTAGGTTTAGGGTAAGTTTTAGAGTTAGGATTAGGCTTAGGTTTTAGGTTAGGTTTAGTCTTAGGGTTAGAATTAGGATGAGTGTTACGGTTAGAGTTAGAGTTGGGTTAGGGTAATGTTTAGGGTTAGTGTTTAGGGTTATGTTTGGGGTTAGGGTTTGTGTTAGGGTTAGGGTTACAGTTATGGTTAGGTGTAGGTTTAGAGTTATATTTAGGGTTAGGGTTAGGGTTAGTGTTAGGAACAGTTTCAGAATTAATGTTCAGGTTAAGATTAGTGTTAGGGTTAGTGTTAGGGTTAGGGTTAGTGTTAGGTTTGGGGATAGGTTTAACGTAATATTGAGGGTTAGAGTTGGGTTTAGGCTTAAGATTAGGTTTAGTGTTAGGGTTTGGGTTAAGGTTAGGGTTAGGGTTAGTGTTAGTGTTAGGTTAGAGTTTGTTATATGCTTAGTGTTAGGGTTTCTGTTAAGGTTAGTGTTAGTATTAGGGTTAGGGTTAGAGTTTGGATTAGTGTTAGTTTAGGGTTAGGATTTATGTAAGAGTTAGGGTTAGTGTTAGGGCTAAGGATAATTTTAGTATTAGGGTCATGGTAATAATTAGGGTTAGTGTTAGGATTAATGTTAGTGTTTGCATCATTACCTATAACCCTAGTCCTCGCCATAACCCTAAACTGCCGTGTCCGGCCAAGGGAGCAGAGTCTGGCGAGGGACGGCGAGGTTAAAAGACACACAGGACACCAAGGTTCTTCATCCAGGAGTCAATAGCCTTTATTGCTAACACACCTTTTTTTATACCCCAAGCAGCAGAAGTGGAAAACTACCCAAAAGCAGGAGGGAGGGGGGAGAAATTTAGTTTCAACATCTATTATTGTCAGGTACCTAAACCTCCCTTAACAAGAAGTCCATCAGACCGGAAAAGGTCAAGGCATTCCCGTGGGACACATATGTCTCAGACGGACAAGCATGAACAGAAAAACTGCAAGTTCGCCATGGCCTTGTGAGCTGGCCACACTGGCATGCAGAACAAACTAGTGCAGGTAGGGCTCCAGGGGCCAGGGTGGACCTGCTGCCAACACTAAACCTAACATTAATCCTAACCTGATTAGAGAACCATTGATCCCAGAATTCCCGCCCTTGGGGAGCCTTGTGGGGCAAGCTAAGTGGCGAATCCTATGCAACATCAAACAAATCTGACCAAATAATTATGGGAGGTATTTCAGTACATGCAAAATTTCCTGTTTTCCTCTAAAGGGCTCTCAGATTAAGTTGTTTTTGCATGTTTAAGCATAGGCCTACTATTACAAGGAACATACCAGAGACCCTACAGAGAACTGATGGAGTGTGTGAAGTTTCAAGAAGCTGGCACTAACCCTGTTTGATTTTCAACTCCATTAACTTTCCCGTATAGGTCAAAATGAAGTGAAATCTTAAAATACAAAATGTTCCTGACAGCGAACCTGTGAATGGAGAAGGTTTAAACCTGGGGAACAGAGTAAATCTAGCTAAAAGATAAATCCTGCCATGTATCAAATAATTTTGAGTAAAAGTAACTCTAACCCTAACACTAACTCTAATTCTAGCTCTTCCCCTTACCCTAACATTTTTATGAAATCTTTGACCATAAAATTTCAAAACATGTGCAGCCTAATGGGGCAAGAAAAGGAATGAATGCTGCACAGTATCAAAGAATTCTGTCCAAAAAGTTGATGGAATATATAAGTACATGCATATTTCCCTGTTATCTCCTAAAGGACTCTTGGGTAAAGTTGTTTTTACATGCTTCAGCTTAAGCCTACTGTCACAAGAACAAACCAGAGATTGATCACAGAGAATTGATGGAGTGTGAATTTTCATGCAGCTAGCACTGATGCTTTTTGATTTCCAGCTCCATTTCCATTTACCTGTGTAAGAAAACATGAACTGAACATTAAAATACAAACTGTTCCTTACAGTGAACCACTGAACCTAGGAGTCCAAAACGTGTGGAGTATATTAAGGGTAGGAGAAAAATGAATCCTGACCAGAATCAAAGAAATTTGAACAAAACAAACTCTAACACTAATACTAGCTCTAATACTAGCCCTAACACTAACCTTAATACAAACCCTAACCTGTTTGAAAAACTGTTGATCCTAGCAGTACCAAACTCGAGGAGCCTAGTGTGATAAGCTATCAGATTAATCCTATGCAGTATCAAAGAAATATGATCAAATAATTGAGGTGGTATTTCAGTTCATCCATATTTCTCTGTTTTCTGCTAAAGTGCTCTCAGATAAAGTTGTTTTTCCATTTTCATCTTAGGGCTACTTTCACAAGGAACAAACCAGAGAGTTTGCACAGAGAACTGATTCAGTATTTGAAGTTTCAAGCAGCTAGCATCAACCCGGTTTGTTTTCAACCTCCATTTTCATTTACCTATATAGGTCAATATGAAGTGAAACCTTAAAATACAGAGTGTCTCTGTTAGTGAACCATTGAAATGAAAAGGCACAAACCTGAGGACCATGTTAAGGCTAGGTAAAAGTTGAATCCTTCCAACTATCAAAGAAATTTGAACAAAACTTACTCTCACCCTAACACTACATCTAATCCTAGCCTTAACCCTAAACCTAACACTAACCCTAACCTGGTTAGAGAACCATTGATCCTAGAAGTCCCACACTTGGAGAGCCTTATGGGGCAAGGTAAATAATGAATCCTACTCAGTATCAAACAAATCTGACAAAATAATTATGGGAGGAATTTCAGTGCATTCATATTTCCTGCTTTCTCCTAAAGGGCCCTCGGATAATTTT
This sequence comes from Marmota monax, assembly GCF_021218885.2. Classification (NCBI taxonomy): domain Eukaryota; kingdom Metazoa; phylum Chordata; class Mammalia; order Rodentia; family Sciuridae; genus Marmota; species Marmota monax. The sequence goes on from NW_026694549.1 coordinate 64,651, forward strand.
TTTTTTTTTTGCATGCTTCAGCTTAGGCCTACACTCACAAGCAACATACCACAGTGTCCCCACAATGAATTGAGGGGGTGAGTGCAATTTCAAGCAGCTAGCATTAAACCATGTTTGATTTCCAGGTCCATTTACATTTACTTGTATAGGTCAAAATGAAGTAAAATGAAAATACTAACTGTTCCTGACACCAAAGAGTTGAACCAAAAGGCCTAAACCTGGGACACAGAGTAAGGAAGATGAATCCTGGATTGTATTAAAGAAATTTGAATAATGTAACTCTAACCCTAACACTACCTCTAAACTTAGCCTTAATCTTAACCCTAAACATTAACATAGCTCTATCCCTAACCCTAACTTTAACCCTAATTTTAACTCTAACCATTGCCCAAACCCTAGCTCTAACTTTCTATTACCATAACTCTAACCCTAACCCTAATGCTAAATGTAGCCTTAACCCTAACATTTACCCTAACGTGCTCTAACCCTAGTCCTCACTCTAGCCCTAAATCTAGCTCCAACCATAACACTTACCCTAAACCGAACCCTAACCCTAAGCCTAATTATAACCCTAACCCTAACACTAACACTAGCCATAATCCTAACCATAAACATAACCCTAACCCAAGCTATAATCCTATCTTTTACCTAAACATAAGCCTAACCCAAATGCTAAAATAGGACTAAACCTAACTGTATAGCTATCCCTAAGGCTATTCACAACCCCAAACCTAACCTGAACCCTAAGCCTAACCATATCCATTTCACTAAACTTAATGCTAATTTGAGCCTTAACCCTAAACCTTAACTGAAAAAAATCCCTAATCCTGACCCTGACTATAATAATACACCTAGCTCTAATCCTGATCTTTATCTTAAACCTAACCCTTACAGTAGACCTATTCATCACCCAACCCTACAACTACCCTTAACCATAATGCTAGACCTTACATTAGCTCTAGCCTTAATCCTAGCCCTTGTCCTAACACAAACCCTCATCTGACCCATAAACCTAGCCTTAATCCTTACTCTCACACTAACTGTAAACAAGACATAATCCTAACCATAACCCTAGCCCTATCCTTAACTCTAACTCAATCCAATACCCTAAACATAACCCTTATCCTAATGCTAACCCTAGGACTAATTCTAAC
>NW_026694550.1:0-3955 GCF_021218885.2 Marmota monax
TGGCCTCCTAAAATCCCAACACAATTCATGGCAATACTTCTTTGAGGTCAGTTCCAGAACTCAGTCTCAAAGGGGAATTACACCAGTGTTCAAGCCCAGGTGGACCCAGTCATCTCTTCCAATGGCAACACAAATGACCACAAATGAAACCAAAACACTCCCACATGGCCCTCATCTTCTTTCATATAGACACTCATCATAACCTCTGGCTGTAGGTTTCCATGAGGGGCACAGCCAAAGACAGTGTCCAAAATAAGCTCCCTTGCCCCTCATTTGCCTAAAATCATTGTGGTCAGGACACCCTTCCTGTGAACCAGGAGTGATCAAATAGGCCTGCCGTTAATACTGCTCTGCTTCTCCATTTGAAGGCATACTGACTCTGGGGTTTAGATTCTTTATGATAATTGCAGTCATGAGAAAAGCCAAGCACCTAAGGTCTAGCGTCTGCAGGGATTTGAAGAACTCATTTGACCCAAAGGATCCCTATTCTCATTTGATGGAGGTCAGGAACCTTACAGAGGAAGGAGAGAGACTTCATCCACAATGACTGCTCTTTTGGCCATTTTGGTTTTGGATGCACACATGGGATCTTTCTTTAGATCCATCAGGTGCTGAGAATCTAAGCCACAGCCTCACACAGGGCCAAGAGGCTGATTCAGACACATCCCTTTCCAAAGCAATTAAGCAAAGAGCCACAGGTGATGCCCATTCATTTCCATTTGAAAACTGTTTTCTTCAGGCTTCACAAACATGTGGCCTGAGGCAAAGACCTTCCTGACATTCAGGGCAACAGAACAATAGGTAAGCAAAAGGCCCAAAGCAGGGTTTCTCCACTGAGACTTTCCTGGTCACACTGATATCTGAGTTTTCTGAGATGCTCCCATTCCCTTCAGCTATCCAGTACATGGCCATGTCACAGAGCTTGGAGGTGGTACATATCTTGGACACAAAACCATGAGCCTATTCTGGAGAGTGCCCACAACTCAGGAAGAAAACAGGAACTTAGGAAGATAGCAGGTGTTGCCCATCAATAAGTCAAGCCGCAGTCCATTCATAAATTGGGCAGGATGAATGCTGGGAAGCTTTCTACTAGACAGGACACATCCATTGATGCATTCTCTTTTCTAATGTCTACAACCATGGACACAGTGGGATACACAGACATAGAAACACTCGCCTTGTCAAACGACTTACTAGAAACAGTCCACTCCAAACCAAACAAACCGCCTTTCCTACCTATTCTCAGAACATGAGACAAAACCACAAACCCACACTCACACCAACAAAAACACCTCCTTCCCCCAAGTAGGTCTGTGACTTTCCAGAGTGTGCTCTGACTGGTGGGCCATACTATGTTCCAACTAAATGGCCTGTCCTGTCTCAGATCTGGTCTCCTTGGCCAACTCTGTGAAATTTTCAGGAGACAGCAGTGAGCCACTACCTGCTTTCTCAGAAAACACCCATATTCAGAGCTTTCCTGGCATTTGGCCATCCTCACATCAGTAGGTACCAAGAAAGACTGACTCTGTCCTTGGTAAATCCAAACAAGTGAGCCCACTGGGACTGGGACTGGGACTGGCTCTGGGTGCCTGGCTTCCTGGATCCCAAGTTCAGAGAGTTCCATCACCAAGGAAGTGAGGTGAGGTCACTTCCTTCAGGAACTGAATGAGGTCACTGCCTTGGCAACCACTTTGTCCTAACAGTTGCTTCCAAGGGTCCCATGAGATGGAGGCTGCCCCTACTTCCTGTGACACTTTCACAAGTTAGAATGGTATATCAACCATAGGCACCCGGGAACAGCTCTCCACACAGGCCTGGTTTGGTCCATCTTCTCTACATTAAGAAGAGAGAGGCTGATTCAGACACAACCCTTCATCCTGACCAGGTTGTTTGCCATGGAAGATGACTTTTGCTCTCTCAGGTCCTTCATAGCTGCCTACATCTTCTCCAGGGATCATTTCTGCATGGACCTTTGAGGTTCTCAGCAGGTGGAAGATCCCCTACATTCCTGTATTGTAAGACCAACTCTGTCCCTGCTCTTCTGTAAAGTTAGATTGAGGGAACAGTGTATGGTTAGGGTTAATAACATGTTCGATTTGGGTTAGGAATCATTCTGCTGGATGAATAATGGTATTGGGAACCTGCTATATTTATAAGAATATATAGGTGAAATATATGTATGAAAACAGAAATCTAAGTAAGATTTGAAGCCCAGAAGGGCATTGGGCCCTTGATTGGGATACTTAGCTTTGAATTATGTTCTGCACAGATGTCTCAGATAAATCGATATACAATGGCATAGGACCTTGTACCTTGGATGATTGAATGTAGAAGAGAACATCCAGTCAAAAAGGGATAGTCGGTAGGATTAGGAAGATAGTCAGTAGGTTTAGGAAGAAGAGTGAGTATAGGATTTGGACCAAAAGTTCTTTAGCAATAGGGTTTCGGTTAGAGAGTGAATGTAAATGTCAGCACATGTGAAGAGTCAGTCACAATGATGAACTGGGGAAAATATGTAGGAAAGCAGATATCAATAGAGACATTAGGAAATCAGGCAAAGTATAAAGTGAGTGATAGGATTAGACATTTTCAACAGGGTTGAGGTTGAATATATAATCTTAGGAAGAAACAAATATGTAGTCACCAATAGGATTGACATTTGAGAGCATTAGGCAACCTGGACATGGATGTTTTTAGTAATCCATCCTCATTTTCCATTTAGGCTTTGGTACAATCATAAGTGTGACCTTTGCTTTTTGTGTCCAGAATATTACTGTGATAAAATGTATATGTAGATCAGGTGACATGAGTATTTCTTCCACCATTTCTGGGAGCAATATTTTGAAGACGTATAAATTAGTATTGGGGGTACAAAGAGGTGTACCCTGTGTCTATGAATATAGAGATAATGCATGAATAGACCATACTGTGAATAAATAATATAACTGGTTCCAACTTTAAATAATGGATTGAATTGATATCTGAAAATTTATAAGAAATCATATATTGATATACAATCATACTTTCCAGCCAGTTATACATCTAATGGTAATATTAGGGTTATGGTTCATCAAGTATGGTGTGTGAGATTTGCTTCAAAAATAATTATGGAAATCGAAAATAATGTGTTTGGAAAGAAGTCTCAAAAAAGACCAGTCAAGAAACATGGAGGAATATATGTGTTCTGAAGTAGAAAGTGATTGAAAGTGAAACAAATGCCTATAAATTTGCTAACTTGTGGATGAAATATATATATCCAATGATGTGCATAAACTAAAGAAATAGTAATGTACCAGTGTTGAAAAAAAATGAACTCAAAAATACACATCATGTCCAATAGGAGTCTACTTGCATTGATGATAAACTGGGTCAGTTACCTTAGAAATATTAGGATTTGTATACACCATTCACTGAAGTTAGTTTTCAGTAGTAGGAAACAGATATGTATTTCAGGTGGATGAATATTTCTGAGAATATCTTGTGAAAAGATGATTATATATCCACATACATGAATATGAATGAATTTAGGAAATGAATAATAAGACACATATATTTCATATTTTAAAAAATCTGGAGATTATATATATATATATATATATATATATATATATATATATACACACACACAGAGAGAGATATTAAAAAGTAGCACTATATGCCATTTGAAATTCACCATGAAATATATATCATCCAAAGATCAAAAATATTCATTTTACTGAACATGGATTTATGTAAAATGTTGTTCAGTTAGGAAGCTCACCCATAGGTTGAATTTTCAGTTCCAACAGCATTTAGGAGGAGTGATCTCTTCTCACAATTTGTATCTGCCATGTCTGCCACCACACAATAATGTACGTGTGGTACCATATAGGATTCTGCATGTGCTTATAAAAATACATGTGCTTTATAGGCTACAGAGAAAGGGAGTCAGGAATTCACATATTTGTTAACTTTA
>NW_026694551.1:0-18674 GCF_021218885.2 Marmota monax
AATAACTCAACAAGTAATGCTCAATCAAGGAGTCGATTTACTTTGGGAGGAAATGGACATATTGACAGATTCCTCTGCTTTGAACTGCTTGCAGAACTTGCCTGGACTATGTATCACTTGTATTATTGTGAACTATCTGTTGGTGCAGCGAATTGTGGTAGTGCTGGAGTATTTTTGCTGATGGTGTCATCGATGGTACAAGTTTTCAAAGGAGCCCTCAATTGGCTTAGTGTCATGGCATTTTGCATCCTCCTCCCTTCTACTAGTGATAGTCTAAAATTTGGGGGCCAACAGAGGTGAGGCAAAGAACCTCACCCCCCCACTGGCACCAAGGCCAAATTTGGGGGCCAACAGTGGTGAGGCAAAGAACCTCACCCTCCCACTGGTGCAAAGGCCTATCCACAAGTATGGCTGTATGCTGGACCGGTAGTCAGTGACGGGTATGATCCAATTGCAGTGGTACCAACATAAGACAGGAGGCTGACACCTAGAGATCAGTTCATCCGATTACGGGTAAGGACCATATGTTGAATCGGACTGCCTAACAGGCACGGTCCCTAAGCCACATTGCTTGTTGTTTAATTAAACAAAAAGGGGGAGATGCTGAGAGCCACGGCCGAGTCTGTATGGCCCCTGGCATTTTGCCAACAGTATTGATTGACAGGCAAGGCATTACTATCCGCCTCTGCCGCTACTTTTGAGTTCTCACACTATTTTAGAGTTCTCGTGGGGATTTCGGGGGATTCCCCAAGGGTTCCCATTGGTTGGGGAAGTGCAGGAGGAGGGATTTCCGGGAGAGATATTTCCAGCTGGGGGTTCCTGGACAAGCTGCGTGGTGATTGGGAGGATTCCCTGGGAGCTGTGTGAAGTGTTTTTATGCAGTTCAAAAATAAAGTTTGTTCTGCTTCAGTGGCTTGTGATTTGTGCCCAGCCAGACTGCGGCATAGCCCTAACCCTATCCATTATCCTAAGCACAAACCATAACCCTAAGGCTAACCCTAGGCCTAAACCTAACACTTCTGCTAACTGTAACCCTATCAATTACCCTACACATAACATGAACCCTAAACCTAATAATACCCTTAGCTCTAAACCTGACCCTTACCCTAAACAAACCCTTACACTAGACCTAGCCATAAATCTAACCCACAATCTATCCCTAATATAAGCCTACACCTGACTCTAGCCCTAGCCTTCATTGTTGCCATAACCATAAAACAAACCCTAGCCCTCATCCTAGCAATAAACTTAGCCTTATTACTAAACCAAAAAATAACCCTAGCCACAATGAAATTCTAATCTTCGTCCTAGCCATAAAACTACCTCTAAGCCCATCCCTTCCCCTAAACCTAACCCTATCCCTAATCCTAAACCTAAGCTTAAAACTAGGCCTAACCATAATACAAAAGCTACACCTAATCCTTGCCATAAATTAGCCCTAAATCTAACCTAACCCTAACCCGAAGACTAACTCTAATTCTCGCCTTAGTCCTATTTATAGTTCTAACCTTATCCATTACCACAATCCTATCACTTGCCTATACATTAGCCCTAACCCTAGCTCCAGCACTGATCATATATCTAACAATAACTCTAAAGCTAACCCTAATCCTAAGCTAAACCTCTCACTAACACAAGCCATAACACTAATGCTAATTCTAAAACTACCCCTACTCTAGCCCTAGCCCTACAAAACAACCAAGCCATAGCCCTAAACTTAACCTTTAACATAAACCAAACCATAAGTCTACACCTATCCCTAAACCTAGCTCTAATTCGAGTCATATCCCTAATCCTAAAACAAACCCTGACACTGATTCTGACCATAACACTAACCCTAGATCCAAACATCACCCAAAAACGTAAACGTAAACCTAAACCTAAACCTAACCCTAGACCTAGCTCTAACCCTAACCCTAAAACTCGTTCTAATTGTAACCCTAGTTCTTACATTGGCTGTAGCCCTAAACCTAGCCATAACCTAACCCAAAACCTATCCCTAATTGGATCCCTAACACTAACTGTAACCCTAACCACAACCCTAATTCTAGCCCTAACCCTTACCCTAAACCTAACCCTTGACATAACCCAAAACCTAAACCTAACTCTAGCCTTGATCCTTATCATAAACCTACTCCTAATCTGAGCTGTAACCCAATCCGTTACCCTAATCTTAATTCTAATCCTAATGCTAACCTTAGGATAACCCTAAACCTATTCCTAACCTTAAACCAATACATTACCCTAAACCTAACCTGAACCCTAAACCTAATCCTAACCCTAATAATGATAACCCTAATACTATTTCTAAACATAAACCTACACCTGACATTAGTCCTAGCCCTAATGAAGCCCTAACCCTAAAACAAACTCTAGCCCTAATCCTAGCCCTAATCTTAGCCTTAATCCTAAACCTAATCCTAACCATAGACATACCTTAATTTTAACCCTCGCCCTAGTTTTAAAGCTAGCTATAACATCATACCTAACCATAACCATAACCAAAACCCTAGCCATAAACCTAGGCTCAGTCTTAATACAAACCCTAGCTTAAATCCTGGTCCTAATTAAGTTCTAATTCTAACCCTAAAGCTAACCCTAACACTAACACTAACTCTAACTCTTGCCCTATTTCTATTCCTAGTTCTAACCCTATCCCTTATGATAACTCAAACCCTAGCCCTAACCTTCGCTGTAGCCCTAAACCTAGATCTAATCCTAACTCTAAATCTAAATTTAACCCTAAGCCTGAACCACACCCTTACACAAGCTCTAACCCTAATGCTTATTTGAAAACTAGCCTTAAGCCTAGCCCTAGTCCTCAAGCAAAACCAAGCAAAACCAAGCACATAGCACTGACCCTAAACCTTAACCTAAACCCAAACAATAATCCTACACCTAGCATTAACCCTAGCCTTAATCCGAGTCCTAACTCTAACCCTCGAACTAATACTAACCATGAATCTGACCTTAGCACTAACCCTAGCTAGGGTTAGATAGGTTAGGGTTAGGTTTAGGGATAGGTTAGGATTAGGGTTAGAGTTAGGGCTAGGTTTAGGTTTAGGGTTTCGGTTAGGGTAAGGATTAGGGTAAAAGTTAACATTAGTGTTTGGTTTAGGGTTATATTGAGTTTTAGGTTTAGTGTTAGTGTTAATGTTAGGGTTAGGGTTAGGGTTAGTGTTAGGTTTAGGTTTAGGGTTTGGGTTAGGGTTAGGGTTAGGGTAGGGTAAAAGTTAAACTAGTGTTTAGTTTAGGGTTATAATGAAGTTTAGGTTTAGTGTTAGTGTTAGAAATTGTGTTAGCTTTTTGTCTTGCACTATGGTTAGTGTTAAGGTTAGGGTTAGGTTTAATGTTACAGTTAGGGTTAGGGTTAGTGTTAGGGTTAGGGATAGTGTTATGTTTAGGGTTAGGGTTAGGGTTATCTTTAGGATTACACTTAGGGTTAGGGTTAGTGTTAGGTGAGTTTTAGAATTAGGTTTAGAATTTGAGTTATGATTAAGGTTAGGGTTTGTATTAGTGTTAAGGTAGTGGTTAGGATTACGTTAGGGTTAGGGTTAGTGTTAATGTTAAATTTTGCTTTAGGGTTAGGGTTAGCATTAGGGTTAAGGTTAGCATTAGGGTTAGTTTTAGGGTTAGGGTTCAGGTTAAGTTAATGGTTAGTGTTAGGGTTAATATAAGGGTAAGAATTCACTTTAGGGTTAGTGTAAGGTTTAGAATTAGGGCTCATGTTAAGGTTAGGGTTAGGTTGAGTTTTAAGGTTAAGCCTAGGTTAGGTTTAGGTTTAGTGTTAGTGTTTGTTTTAGGGTTAGGTTTATGGTTAATTATAGTGTTAGGTTTAGGTGTTGGTTTAGAGTTAGTATTATATTTAGGGTAAGGGTTAGGGTTAAGGTTAGTGATAAAGTTAGGTTTAGAGGTAAATTTAGTGTTACGGTAATGTTTTGGGTTATTGTGAGGGTTAGGATTAGTGTTAGGGTTAGTTTTATGGTTTGAATTAGGATTAGGGTTAGAGTTATATTTAGGCTTAGAGTTATAGTTAGGATTACGTTAGGGTTAAGGTTAATGATAATGTTAAATTTGTGTTAGGGTTAGGGTTAGGGTTAGTGTTAGGATTAGGTTAGGGTTAGGATTAATGTTAAAATTAGGGTTAGGTTTACAATTAGGGTTAGTTTTTTGGTTAGGAATAAGTTTAACTTTAGGATTACCCTTAGGGTTAAGGTAAGGGTTAGGATTAGGGATATTGTTAGTGTTAGTGTTAGTGTTCGAATTAGGGTGTATGTTAGGTTTCGGTTTAGGGTGAGTGTTAGTGTTAGGGTTAGGTTTGTGTTAGGGTTAGGGTTAATTATAGTGTTAGGGTTAGGGATAGGTTAGAGGTAGTGTTAGGGTTAGGGTTAGGTTTAGGGTTAGTGTTAAGACTAGAGTTAGTTTTAGGGTTAGGGATAGTGTTAGAGTTATGGTTAGTGTTATTGTTAGGGTAAGGGTTATTTTTAGGGTTAGTGTTAGGGTTAGTGTTAGGTTTAGTGTTAGTGATAGGTTTAATTAGGTTTAGGGTTAGAGATATGGTTTCTGAAAGTGTGCAGGTTAGGGGTAGTGTTAGGGTTACGGATAAGTTTATGGTTAAAATTAAGGTTAGAATTAGGGATAGGTTTAGTGTTAGGATTATGATTAGGGTTAGAGTTAGATTTAAAGTTAGTGTTAGGGTTAGGGGTAGAGTTAGTGTTAGTGTTACTGTTAGGTTTAGGGTTATGTTTAGGTTTAGGTTTAGTGTTAGGTTTGGGGTTATGTTTAGGGTTAGAATTAGTGATATGATTAGATTTGGGTTTAGGTATATTTTTAGGGTTAGGTTGAGGGTAAGTGTTATGGTTGGTGTTAGTGTTAGGCTTAGAGTTAGGGTTAGTGTTGTGCTTAGTGTTAGGGTTAGGGTTAGACTTAGAGTTTGTGTTAGAGTTAGGGTTATGTTTTGGATTAGGGTTAGTGTTAGGGTTAGAGTTAGGGTTAGGTTTAGGGTTGCGTTTAGTTTTAGGTTTAGGGTAGGGTTAATTTTAGAGTTAGAGTTAAGGTTAACTTTAAGGTTTGTGTTAGGGTTAAGTTTAGGGTTAGTGTTAGGGTTAGGTTTTAGTTTAGTGTTAGGTTTAGAGTTAAGGTTTGTGTAGGGGTTACTGCTGGGTTTATAGTTAGGGTTATGATAAAGGTTAAAATTAGGGTTAGAGTGAGATTAACAGTTAGGTTTAGGTTAGGGTTAGGGTAAGGGTAAGGGTTAGGGTTAGGATTAGTGTTAGGATTAGGGTTAGGGTTTGGGTTAAATTAGTGTTAGGGTTAGGGTTACACTTCGTGTTAGGGTTAGGGTTAGGGACTGTGTTAGTTTTAGATATAGGTTTAGGGATTTGTTTAGGGTTAGTGTTAGGAATAGGTTTAGGTTTAGGGTTATAGTTTGTGATAGGGTTAGGTTTAGGGGCCATGTTACTGTTAGGGATATGGTTAGGGTTATGGTTAGTGTTACGGTTAGAGTTAGGGTTAAGATTATTTTTAATGTTTTTGTTAATGTTAGATGTAGGGTTAGGGTTAATGTTACTGTTAGGGTTAGGTTTAGTGTTAGGATTAGGTTTAGGGTTAGGGTGAGGATTACGTTTAGTGTTAGGGTTAGTATTAGCTGTAGTGTTAGTTTTAGGGTTGAGATTAGGGTTAGGGTTAGAGTTAGGTAAAGGTTAGTGTTTGGTTTAGGGTTAGTGTTAGTGTTAGGGTTAGTGTTAGAGTTAGGTTCTGGTTATGTTTAGGGTTAGGGTTTGTGTTAGGGTAAGGGTTATGGGTTTGTTAGGTTTCGGGTGAGGGTTAGAGTTAGGGTTAGGGTTAGAGTTACAGTTAGTTTAGTGTTAGTTTAGGGTTAGGGTTAGTGTTAATGTTAGGTTTAGGATTAGGAATAGAAATATGGTTATGGTTATGGTTAGTGTTAGTGATGGGGTACGGTTAGGGTTAGATTTAGGGTTAGGGTTGGGTTTAGGGTTAGGGAAGGGTTAGGTTAGTGTTAGGGTAAGGGTTAGTGTTAGGGTTAGGGTTACTGTTCGGGTTAGTGTTGGAATTTGAGTTAAGTTTATGTTTAGGGTTAGCGATAGTGTTAGGTATAGTTTTAGGATTAGTATTATGGTTAGGTTTATGTTTAGGGTTAGTCTTACAATTAGGTTTAGTGTTAGGGTTTGGGTTAGTGTTAGGGATAGCATTTGGTTTGGTTAGTGTTAGGTTAGGGTTAGGGTTAGGGTTCTGTTAGGGTTACAGTTAGGGTTATTGATAGGGATGTGGCTAGGTTTAGGGTTAAATTTTGGGTTAGTGTTAGGCTTAGCTTAGGTTTAGGGTTTGGGTTAGCTTTAGGGTTTGCATTAGGGTTAGTGTTAGTGTTAGGTGTAATGTTAGTTTTAGTGTTAGGATTAAGGTTAGGTTTTGGGTTTGTGTTAGGCATGTGGTTTTGGTTATGGTTAGATTTAGGGCAAGAGTTTTGGTCAGAGATAGGGTTACAGTTTTAGTTAGAGTTAGGGCTAGGGTTAGTGTTAAGTTTAGGGGAGTTTTGGGTTTAGAATTAGTGTTTGGTTAGAGTTAAAGTAAGGTTTAGGTTGAGTGTTAGTGTTAGGGTTAGTGTTAGGTATAGGGTTAAGTTTAGTTTGAGGCTTAGGGTGAGTCTTAGGGTTATGGTTACCTTTAGGTTTAGGGTTGGGGTTAGGGTTAGGATTACGTTAATGTTAGGATATATTTTAGGTTTTATGTTAGTGTTAGGGTTAGGGTTAGTGTTATGGTGAATGTTAGTGTTCGGGTTAGGTTCACGTTAGCTTTAAGTTTAGGGTTCGTGTTAGGGTTAGCGTTAGGATTAGTGTTAGGTTTAGGTTTAGGGTGAGGGTTAGAGTTAGGGTTATGTCAGTGTTAGGTTAGTTTTATGGTTAGGGTTAGCGTTAGTTTTAGGGTTACGGTTAGGGTTAGGATTTGTTCTTAGGGTTAGTGTTATGGTTAGAATTAGGTTAGGGTTAAGGTAAGGGTTCGTGTTAGGGTAAGAGTTAGGGTGAGTGTTAGGTTTAGGTTTAGGTTTAGGATTAGGGTTAGGGTAAGGGTTCATGTTAGTGTTTGGATTAGGGTTATATTTAGGTTTAGGGATACACTTAGGGTTTTGTTTGGTGTTAGTGTTAGGTAAACCTAACACTAGGGTTAGGGTTAGGGTGAGAGTTAGAGATAGGGTTTGGTTTAGGAGTAGGGTTAGGTTTATTTCCAGGGTTAGTGTTAGAATTACGGTTAAGGTTAGGGTTAGGTTTAGTTTTAGGGTTAGGGTTATGGTTAGGATAGGATTAAGTTTAGGTTTAGAGTAAGTCTTAGATTTGGGTTTAGCTTTAGGGTTACTGTTAGGGTTAGGGTTATGGTTAGCATTATGGTTAGACTGAGCCTTAGGGTTAGGTTTAGTTAAGGGTTATGGTAAGGGTTAGGGTTAGTGTTAGGTTTAGGTTTTGGGTTAAAGTTAGTGTTAAGTTTAGGGTTAGGTTGAGCGTTAAGTTTTGTGAGAGGGTTAAGTTTGGGGTAAGGGTTAGTGTAAACGTTTGCGTTAGGGTTAGTGTTAGAATTAATGTTAGGTTTAGGTTTATGGTTAGGGTTAGGTACGGGAAAAGGTTAAGTTTAGGTTAGTTTTAGTGTTAGGGTTACTGTTATTTTTATAGTTAGGGTTAGGGTTAGGCTTAGGTTTCGTGTTAGGGTTAGGGTTAGGGTTAGAGTTAGGTGTAGGGTTAGTGTTTGTTTAGGGTTAAGTTTAGGATTATGACTAGGGTTAGGCTTATGGTTAGTGTTAGGCTTAGGTTTAAAATTAATTTTTGGCTTAGGTTTAGATTTAGTTTATGGTTAGTGTTAGGGTTAGATTAGTTTAGGATTGGCATTAGGGTGAGGTTTAGGTTTGGAGTTAATATTAGGGTTATGGTTATTGTTAGGATTAGGGTTAGGGTATGTGTTAGGTTTAAGGTTAGGGATAATGTTATGGTTAAATAATGGTTAGGGTTAGCTTTGGTGTTTGGATTAGAGTTAGGGTTATGGTTTTTGTTAGGTTTAGGCTTAGGGTTAGGTTTAGGGTTAGAGTTATGGTTGTGATTAGGGTTAGTATTGGGGTCTGGCTTACTCTAAGGTTTACTTTAGGGTTAGGGTTACTGTTATGGTTAGTGGTAGGTTTTATATTAGTGTTAATGTCAGGGTTAGTGTTAGGGTAACGGTTAGGATTAGGTTTAGTTTTAGGTTTAGGGTTAATTTTAGGGTTAAATTTAGGGTTCATCTAAGGTTTAGGGTTAGAATTAGGGTCAAGGAAAGCTTTAGGTTTAGTGTTAGGAGTAGGGTTAGGTTAAGGAATATTTTTAAATTTAGTGATATGTTTAGGTTTAGTGTTATGGTTAGGTTTATTGTTATGGTATGGGTTAGAGTTAGGGATAGTTTTATTGTTTTGGTTAGATTTAGGGTTGGCATTATTGTTAGGGTATGTGGTAAAGTTCACTTAAAGTTCAAGGTTAGTGTTAGGGTTAGGGTTAGGCTTATGGTTATGATTATTTTTAGAGTTAGGTGTAGGTTTAAGTTTAGTGTTAGGGTTAGTGTTAGGGTTCATGTTATTGTGTGTGTTAGGGATAGTGTTAGGGTAATGGTTAGGATTAGGTTTAGGTTTAGGGTTAATGTTAGTGTTAGGTGTAGGGTTAGTGTTATTGATAGGGTTAGGTTTGGGTGAGGATTAGGGTTAGAGTTATGGTTAGGGTTGGGTAAAGGGTTAGAGTTAGGGTTAGTGTTATGGTTAGGGTTAACACTTGGTTTGAAATTAGTGTTTGGGATAGGGTTAGAGTTAGGTTGATGTTTAGTGTTAGAGTTAGTGATAGGTTAAAGTTAGGTTTAGGGTGAAGTTTAGGGTTACTGTTAATGTTAGGGTTATTGTTAACATTAATGTTAATTTTAGGGTTAGGGTTAGGTTTAGTCTTAGATTTAGGGTTAGGTTTAGTGTTAGGGTTAGGGTTCATTTAAGGGTTAAGTTTAGGGATTGTTTTTGGTTTAGGATTAGTGTTAGGGTTCGTTTTAGGGTTAGGGTTAAAATTAGGGTTAGGGTTAGGTTTAGGGTTAGGATTAGAGAAAGTATTAGGGTTATGGTTCAGGTCTGGGTTAATGTTACTGTTAGGGTTAGGGTTAGAGATAGGGTTAGTGTTAAGGTTAGAGTTAGAGGTAGGGTTTGTGTTAGTTTTAGTGTTATGTTTAGTGTTAGGGTAATGGTTAGGATTAGGTTTAGGGTTAGTGTTAGCTGTAGGGTTTGGGTAGGTTTAGGGTTAGGGATAGTATTAGGGTTAGGGTTACTTTTAAAGGGAGTGATAGGGTTAGGATTGCATGTAGGGTTAGTGTTAGGGTTAGGGTTCAGGTTAGCATTATGGTCAGGTAACATTTAGGGTTGGGATTAGGTTAGGGTTGGAGATATGGATTAGGTTAGGATCACTTTTAAGGTTAGGTTTTGGTTATGGTTATGGTTAGGGTTATGGTTATGGTTAGAACTAGGTTTAGAGTTATTGTTAGGTTTACTGTTAGGATTATTGTTAGGGTTAGGGTTAGGGTTATGTTTATTGTTAGATTTAGGGTTTGTTTAAGGATTTGGGTTAGAGTTAGTGTCCGTGTTAGGGTTAGGCTTAGGGTTATGTTTCAGATTAAACATAGGGTTAAAATTAGTGTTTGGTTTAGGGTTAGACTTACGTTTATGGTTAGTGTTATGGTTAGTATTAGGTTAAGGTTAGGTAGAAGGTGAAGTTTATGGTTAGTGTTAGTGTTAGGGTTACTCTTAGGTTTTGTTTTAGTTTTTGGTTTAGGGTTAGGGTTATTGTTAGGTTTAGGATTTAGGTTAGGATTAGTGTTAGGTGTAGGGTTAGGTTTAGGGTTTGTGATTAGGTTAGGTTTAGGATTAGGTTTAAACACAGTGTTGGTGTTACTGTTAGAATTATGGGGTGAGTGTTAGGTTTAGGGTTAGGTTTAGTGATTGTATTAGGGTTAGTGTTAGGGTTAGATTTAGGGTTTGGGTTATGGCTTGTGTTAGGGGTAAAATTAGGTTTAGAGTTAGAGTAACTGTTAAGGTTAGGGATAATGTTACTGTAAAGTTAGTGTTAGGTTTAGTGTTAGGTTTAGAGTTATGTTTAGTGTTACAGTTAGTGTTAGTGTCAGGTTTAGGTTTAGTTGTAGTGTTTGGGTTAGGGTTAGGTTTAGGGTTACATAAGGGTTAGTGTAACGTCTATGTTGGGGTCAGGGTTATGGTTTGGTTTAGGGTTTGTTTTAGGGTTACGGTTAGATTTGGTTTTAGTGTTTGTGTTAGGGTTAGGTATAGGGTTAGGTTAGGGTTAGGATTAGGTTTAGGGTTACCATTATAGTTAAGGTTATGGTTCGGTTGAGGGTTAGGGTTAATGATATGTTTAGGGTGTGGCTTCGTGTTAGGGTTAGTGTTAGGTTTAGTGCTACGTTTAGCATTAGGGTTCAGGTTAATTACGGTGTGGTGTTAGGATTAGGTTAAGGTTAGGGTTATGGATTGGGTTAGGGTTTGTGTTAGGTTTAGGGTTAGCATTAGGTTTGGGTTTGGGTTAGGGTTAGGGTTAGTGTTAGGGTTAGTGTAAGGTTTAGTGTCAGTGATAGTGTTAGGGTTAGGTCTAGGGTTAGGGTTCGTGTTAGAGTTAAGGTTAGGTTGTGGGTTAGGTTTGGTGTTTTGGTTAGTTTTAAGTTTAGGTTTAGGGTTATTGTTAGGGCTAGGTTTAGGGTATTGGTTAGGATTACATTTTTGGTAGTTTTAGGGTTCATATTAGGGTTAGGATTAGGTTTAGGGTTAGGTTAAGTGTTAGGTATAGGGTTAGTGTTTGGGTTAGGGATAGTATTAAGGTTAGAGATAGGTAAAGTCAGGGTTAGTGTTAGGCTTAGGGTTAGGGTAAGTGTGAGGCTTAGGATTAAAGTTAGGTTTAGTTCTATGTTTGGGGTTACTGTTAGGTTTAGCTTCAGTGTTAGTGTTAGGGTTATGGTTAGGTTTAGTGTTAGGTAAAAGTTAGGGTTAGGGTTAGGTTTCTGTTTAGGTTTAGGGTTAGTTTTAGAGTGAGGGTTAGGATTAGGGTTTAGGGTTAGTGTTAAGTTTAAAATTAGGTTTGTGTTAAGGTTAGGGGAGGTTTAGGGTTTGTGTTAATGTTAGTGGTAGGATTACTGTTAGGATAGGGTTACAGTTATTTTTAGTGTAAATTTATGATTAGAATTAGGATTTGGATTAGTGTTAGGGTTATGTTTAGTGTTAGTGTTAGGGTTAAGGTCAGAGTTAATGTTAGTGTTAGTGTTAGGGTTAGGGTTAGCGTTAGGTTTATTGTTATGCTTAGGATTAGGGTTAATGATAGTTTAAGTGTTAGAGTTAGGATTAGGATTAGTTTTACACTTAGGTTTAGGATTAGGGTTAGGTTTATTGTTAGGGTAAATATTAGGGTTAGGTTTAGGCTTAGGTTTTGTGTTTGGTTTAGGGTTAGAGTTAGTTTTAGAATTAGGTGTATGTTTAAGTTTAGTGTTAGGATTAGTGTTACGGTTCAGTTTATGGTTTGTGTTAGCATTACAGTCAGCATTAGGGATTGTGTTAGGGTTAGGGTTAGGGTTATGGTTAAGATTAGGGTTAGAGTTAGGGTTCAGATTAGCATTAGGGTTAGTGTTAGGGTTAATGATAGGTTTAGGGTTAGGGTTAAGGTTAGGCTTAGTGATAGGTTTAGTGTCACTGTATGTGTTATCGATAGGGTTAGGGTTAGGATTAAGACTACAGTTAGGAGTATGGTTAGGTTAGGGTTAGGGTTATGGTGTGGGTTACAGTTTATGTTATGGTTAGGTTTAGGCTTAGGTATAAGGCTACATTTATGGTTAGGTTTAGGGATAGGGTTGCAGTTAAGTTTAGGTTTAGTGTTAGGTTTAGTATAAGGTTTCTGTTTATGGTTATGGTTAGATTTAGCATTAGGTCTAATTTCACCATTAGGTTTAGTGTTAGGGTAAAGTTTAGGGTTAGTTTTAGGGTTTGGGTTAGTGTTAGGCTTAGGGTTAAGGTTGGGAATAGTGTTAGGGTTAGTGTTAGTGTTATGGTTATGTTTAGCTTTAGCATTAGTGTTAGTTTTGGTGTTAGGGTTAGGTTTACAGTTAGGGTTAGTGTTAGGGTTATGGTTTGTGTAAGAGTTAGGTTTACTGTTATGGTTTGTGTTAAGGTTAGTGTTATGGATAGGTTTTGCATTAAATTTATTAATAAGGTTAGAGTTACGGTTAGCATATTGGTTCGAGTTAGGTTTAGGGTTAGGTTTGGGGTTAGTTTTTGGTTTACGGGTAGGGTAAGAGTTACATTTAGGGTTAGGGTTTTGGTTACGGTTAGAGTTAGTGTTAGGGTTTTGGTTAGGTGTAGGTTAAGTGTTAAGGTTAGGGTTAGTGTGAGTGTTATGGTTGGGATAAGGTTAGGGTTAGGGTTACTGTTCCTGTTATGTTTAGGGTTAGGGTTTTGTAAGTGTTAGGGTTACAGTTAGGGTTAGTGTTAGGGTTAAGGTTAGGATTGAGGTTAGTGTTAGGGTTAGGATTAGTTTTAGGTTTAGGGTTACTTTTAGAGTTATGGTAAGGATTACTGTTACAGTTAGGTTTAGGGTTAGGATTTGTATTAGGCTTAGGGTTAAGTTTAGTGTAATCGTTAGAGTTATAGGTAGAATTAGTGTTAGGTTTCGGATTAGTGTTAGTGTTACATTTGTGTTAGAGTTAGTGTGAGGGATAGTGTTAAGGTTATGGTTAGGGTTAGTTTTAGGATTAGGGTTAGGTTTAGTGTTAGTGTTAGGGTGAGGTTTTGTGTTATGCTTAGGGTTATGGTTAGGGTTTGGGTTAGGGTTAGTGTTAGGTTTATGTTTAGGGTTAGGTAAGTGTTAGGGTTTGGGTTATGTTAGAGTCAGTGTTATGGTTAAAGTTAGGGTTAGGGTTAGGATTAGAGCAAATATTAGGGTTAAGGTTAGGGTCATTATTAGTGTTAGGGTTAGGCTTAAGGTTATTTTATGGTTAGGGTCAGTTTTGGGGTTAGGTTTAGTTTTAGGGTTAGGGTTAGTGTTAATGTTAGTTTTAGGGTTAATGTTAGTTATAGGGTTGGGGTTCATGTTATGGTTAGTGTTAGTGTTAGTGTTAGATTTAGGTTTCATGTTATTGATAAGTTTAGTTTTAGGTTTACGGTTAGGGTTAAGGTTAGTGTTAGGGTTAGGGTTAGGGTTAGGTTAAGGGTTAGGTTTAGTGTTAGGGTAAGTGTTAGGTTTAGGGTTAGGGTTAGGTTTACGATTAGGATTATGTTTAGTGTTATGGTAAGTGTTAGGGTTAGGATTAGGTTTAGGCTTAGTGTAAGGGTTAGGTTTAGGTTTAGTTTTATGATTAGGAGTATGGTTAATTAAGTGTTATGGTTAGTGTTAGGGTTCAGGTTATGGTTTGTGTTAGGTTTGCTGCCAGGTTTATAAATTGTGTTAGGATTAGGATTAGATTAGGGTTAAAGTTGGTGTTACGGTTAGAATTAGGGCTAGAATTAGGGTTAGGATTAGCGTTAGGATTAGTATTACTGTTAGTGTTAGGTTTAAGGTTAGGTTTAGGTTAGGGTTTGTGATAGGTTTAGGGTTGGTGTTAGTTTTAATGTTAGGTTAGGGTTAATGTCACTGTTTGTGCTAGGGATAAGTTTAGGTTTAGGGTTAGGAATATGGCTAGGATTAGGGTTAGGTTAGTTTTAGGTTAAGAATTAGTGTTAGATCATATGACTTAAGAAATTTATCAATGTCTTCACTATCTTCTATTTTATTGGAATATAGGTTTTCAAAATAATTTCTAATTGTCTTCTGTATTTCTGTAGCATCTGTTGTCATATTGCCTTTTTCATCCCATATGTTAGTAATTTGAGTTCTCTCTCTTCTTCTGTTCGTTAGCATGTCTAATGGTCTGTCGATCTTATTTATTTTTTCAAAGAACCAACTTTTAGTTTTGTTAATTTTTTCAATAGTTTCTTTTGTTTCAATTTCATTGATTTCTTCTCTGATTTTAATTATTTCTTGCCTTCAGCAGAAGGCAAACAACATTTGCTGTTGTATTGCTCTTCCTTTTTTAGGGCTTTGAAATGAAGTGTGAGCTCATTTATTTATTTATTTATTTTATTTATTTTTTTTTTGAGGAATGACCTCCAGGCGATGAATTTCCCTCTTAAAACTGCTTTCATTTTGTCCCATAGATTCCAATATGTTGTGTCTGTATTTTCATTTATCTCTAAGAATTTTTTGATTTCCTCCTTTATGTCTTCTGTAACCCATTGATCATTCAGTAACATATTGTTCATTTTCCATGTGATGTAGGATTTTTCCTTCCTTCTTTTATCATTGATTTCCAGTTTCATTCCATTATGATAAAATGCATGGTATTATCTCCACCCCTTTATATTTACTGAGGGTTGCCCTATGGCATAATATATGGTCTATTTTTGAGAAGGATCCATGTGCTGCTGAGAAAAAGGTATATCCACTTGATAATGGTTGATATATTCTATATATGTCAGTTAAGTCTAGGTTATTGATTGTGATATTGAGTTCTATAATTTCTTTATTCATCTTTTGTTTGGAGGATCTGTCCAATGCTGAGAGAGATGTGTTGAAGGCACCCATTAATTATTGTGTTGTTGTCTATTTGATTCTTGAACTTGAGGAGAATTTGTTTTATGAACGTCGCAGCACCATTATTTGGTGCATAAATATTGATAATTGTTATGTCTTGTTGGTGAATGGTTCCTTTTAACAGTATATAATGTCCTTCCTTATCCCTTTTGATTAACTTAGTCTTGAAGTTGATTTTATTCAATATGAGGATGGCCACCCATGCTTGCTTATGAGGACCGTGTGTGTGGTATATTTTTTCCCAACATTTCACCTTCAGCCTGTGTATGTCTTTTCCGATAAGATGTGTCTCCTGGAGGCAGCATATTGTTGGATTTGTTTTTTTAATCCATTTTACCAGCCTATGTCGCTTTATTGGAGAGTTTAAGCCATTAACATTTAGAGTTACTATTGATATATGGTTTGTACTTCCAGCCATGTTTGATTGTTTAACTTTTTTTTTAAATTTAATTTGTTTCTCCATGATTAGCTTTCCCCCCACCCTCTGTCTTTACTGAGGCACTTCCCACTGATGGTTTTGGTTATTGTTTTTCATTTCTTCCTCATGTAGAGTTTTGCTCAAGATGCTTTGCAATGCTGGTTTTCTGGCTGCAAATTCTTTTAACTTTTGTTTATCATGAAAGATTTTTATTTTGTTGTCATACCTGAAGCTTAATTTTGCTGGATACAGAATTCTTGGTTGGCATCCATTGTCTTTCAGTGTTTGAAATACATTGTTCCAGGATCTTCTCGCTTTCAGCGTCTGTGATGAAAAATCCGTTGTTAACCTTATTAGTTTACCCCTGAATGTAATCTGCCTCCTTTCTCTTGTAGCTTTTAATATTTTATCTTTGTTCTGTATATTGGATATCTTCAAAACAATGTGTCTTGACATTGGTCTACTGTGATTTTGTATGTTCGGTGTCCTGTATGCATCTACAATTTGTATATCTGTTTCCTTTTTTATTTCTGGAAAGTTTTCTGTAATTATTTCATTCAGCAGGTTACTCATTCCCTTGGTTTCAATCTCTATACCTTCCTCTATCCCAATGACTCCTAATTTTTTTTTTTATGTTATCCCATATCTCTTGGATGTTTTTGTCGTGATTTTTTACCAGCCTTTCTGAGTTGGCTAGACTCTTTTCAATATGATATATTTTGTCTTCATTATCTGATGTTCTGGCTTCTACTTGCTCCACTCTGTTACTGATACTCTCATTTGAGTTTTTAATTTGGTTTATAGTTTCCTTCATTTCTAGCATTATTGTTTGAATTTTTTATAATCTCTATCTCCTGATAATGATGCTTAACTTCTTCTTTTATCTGTTTATGTAATTCAATTTCAATGTGTTCTTTCACTGTTTGAATTTGCTGTCTCATATCCTCTTTAAGGTTCCATTCCATCTGTCTCAGGTATTCCTTGAGTTCTTTATATGACCATTTTTTTGATGACTCTAGGTCCTCCTGAATATTTAGGATCTACTGCATTGTTTGTACTCCTTTACTTCCTTGCTTTTTCATGCTGCTCATGTTACTTCTTGTTCTGTTTGACTGCTGAGTTACTGTTTACTCCTATAAATTTATTTGATGCTTGGGAGGAAAGGTATTAGAAGGGAATGGAAGAGTCACTAAAGAGAATGAGAGTAAGCAGGTAGAATTCAAGGAAGGGGGAATAAGAAAATTGAAAAGACAAAAGAAAAAAATAGAAAATTAAAAAAGAAAAAAATAATAAAAAAATAAAAACTTAAAATTAAAATTAAAATAATAAAAAATTAAAAAAAAGAAATTTTAA
Organism: Marmota monax; assembly: GCF_021218885.2. NCBI lineage: Eukaryota > Metazoa > Chordata > Mammalia > Rodentia > Sciuridae > Marmota > Marmota monax. The sequence goes on from NW_026694551.1 coordinate 16,450, forward strand.
GAACAACCACAAAAATATGAAAATGAAAAAAAACCCAAATTAAAAAAAAATAATAATAATAAATGCAGTCTTAGAGTTTGATTAACTTCTCTTCCAGGAGGTGGAGCTGTGCCCACTGGGCCAAGCTTCTCCTCTCGATACGTGGGAACCAATCACTGTGCAGCAGCTCCTCCTCCCAGACTGGGCGGGTCTCCAATCCTGAGTGCCTAGGGCCTCCTCTTGTGTCTAGTCACCTCCCCACTTTTCCTCAAGCCAGGCCCTGCTCACCGGTGACGCTCACCACAATACTGGCTACGCATCAGGTCTGCTGCTCCCCGGAGCCCTGTTTTCATAAACGAATAGGCACACTCTCCCTGTTTGCCATTCCCTTAGACCCTAAGTTTGTAGAGCTTGGGGCTGAGAATGCTCAGCGAAATTTGCTTGCCCTCTGGTAGTCATGCCCCCGGTAGCTAGTGCAAGAGACCTCAGTTGTCAGCACTGGTGAGAGCGGTAGCCGGGAGTTCTGCGCCACGGGTCCCGTGCCACTTCTGATTCCGTTGGTCTGGCTATCGTGCTTATGGGAGAGCTGGGAGGGGCCCTTATGGGAGAGCTGGGAGGGGCCCTTAAGGTTTCCCCACTGTGTGGAGATGGAAGGCTAGGAGATTACATACATGTCGCCGCTGGTTTCAATGAAGTTATCTCCGCCGCAGCATTCTGGTGACGTCAGTTCTCTGCCATGGCGGTATCCCATGCAAATGGCTACAGTTCGTTTCCCTTTGCTGTGTGACCATTGCAACAGGTGGGTCCTGACTGGCTCTCCCAAGCCCGGTTTCAATCCTGTGGCCACTGCCTATGAAGGCTCACTTGGCATTTACCTCTGTAGGTGCAGAAGGGCCTACCAGTTGTTTCAGCGGGATGGTTTAATGCTGAGTCACAGCAGTTTGTCTGCGAGAAGCAGGTGAACAGGAGCTTGAATTCAGCCGATCCGGGCTCAGTGTGTGTTCTGAGAGGCTCAGACTATTTGCCCCAGATCCATGTCAGCTCAGCATTGCCTAGTGATCCTGAGCAAACAGCATTTAGACGGTTTATGACTCCCTATGCCCGCACAGCTGAAGAGGTCAGAGACTTGATCTCTCCACGTCCGCCGCCATGTTGAAGCGAAATGGATGGCACTAGAGCAGATTATGCTAAGTGAAGCTAGCCAATCCCTAAAAAACAAATGCCAAATGTCTTCTTTGATATAATGAGAGCAACTAAGAAAAGAGCAGGCAGGAAGAGCAGGAGGATAACATTAACATTAAACAGAGACATGAGGTGGGACGGAAAGGGAGAGAAAAGGGAAATTGTATGTAAATGGAAGGAGACCCTCATTGTTATACAAAATTACATATAAGAGGTTGTGAGGGGAATGGGAAAATAAACAAGGAGAGAAATGAATTACAGTAGATGGGGTAGAGAGAGAAAATGGGAGGGGAGGGGAGGGGGGATAGTTGAGGATAGGAAAGGTAGCAGAATACAACAGTCACTAATATGGCATTATGTAAAAATGTGGGTGTGTAACCGATGTGATTCTGCAATCTGTATTTGGGGTAAAAATAGGAGTTCATAACCCACTTGAATCCAATGTATGAAATATGATATATCAAGAGCTCTGTAATGTTTTGAAGAACCAATAATAATAATAATAAAATAGTGTTAGGGTTAGTATTAGGGTTAGGTTAGGGTTAGTATTAGCGTTAGGTTTAGGGTTTGGTATAGGTTTTTGGTGTGGGTTATGCTTAATGTTAGGATTAGTATTAGGCTTAGGTTTAGGGCTATGGTTAGGGCTAGGGTTAGGGATAGGGTTATGGTTAAGTTTAATATTAGTGTTAGTTTTAGTGTTAGGTTTAGTGTTAGGGTTCTATTTATGGATAGGGTTAGTTTTAGTGTGAGGGCTAGGGTTTAGTTTTATTGTTAGGGTAAGGTTTAAGTTTAGGTTTAGGGTTTGGGTTAGTTTAAGGTTTAGGAATAAGGTTGGTTTTATTGTTAAGTTTAGTGTTAGGGTAAGGGTTAATTTTTGGGTTAGGGTTAGGGTTAGTTTTTGTGTTAGGTTTAGGTTTATGGTTAATGTTAGTGTTAGGGTTAGTGTTAGGGTTAGGGTTTATGTTGGGGTTAGTGTTATGGATGTTTTTTCATTAGGTTTAGTTTTAAGGTTAGAGTTATGGTAAGATTAGTGTTAGAGTTAGGATTAGGGTTAGGTTTATGGT